>NC_055987.1:111709357-112011545 GCF_018446385.1 Zingiber officinale | reverse complement strand
CTCTTCCGTAGCATCTTGTCCCTCAGACACACCGATTTTGTTAGCTCTCTCCCGTGTCGTCCTTCTCGCTAGCTGCGTCTTTTGCAACTTCCTGTACTCCTAAGTTCCTGCACACTTAGACACAGAGTTTAAAAACCAATAGGATCTAACCTGACTTGGTTGATCACATCAAAACTAGCTTGGGGTACTAACAAGCATGGTGAGTTAGAGATTTTGGCTTCATTAGCTAGAATAGTCCAATAAGCATTTATGCAATCCCCATTGGTGTATTGAGTCCAATCAAATATTGTCATAAAAGATTACATATCTAATGAGAAAGTATCGTTCGACCATATTGGAAGCACTGTAACCCTACATAATCAGTCAAAAACAAAAAAAAAAGTTAGCACTAATAATTATTATTCAACTCCAATAATCATTGTTGTTTATATGATTATGCAATTACGCTACCAACTAACTTATTTTAACTAACTTAGTTTTAATAATGCATCTACTATCACACCATCTTTATTCTTCTTAAAAAATATCTTCGCTTGCTGAAAAAATTCAAATACTAATATGTCATTAAGGATTAAAAAAGAAGGAATTACCTACAATTGACCCTACCTTCAATATTTTGGTCTTGAGCTTCTTAAGTTCATCCCATTTTATTTCTATATTTGATGAATATGTGTTTTTAGTCTTTGATGGGGCAGGAGCTTCTGGTTCTATATCCTGAACAATCTGTTTGTCTTTTTTTTTTTTTACAATCAGATATATATTTTTTCTGAGTTCTCTTTCTTTTAGGGTCTAGTCCAAAATTAATTGGTAGTCTTGGCAGATTAGGTTCTATGCCCTCTTTTATCCGTGTTATGGGATGCTCATGGCTCTGTTGAGACCTTGATTTGCAAGACATTTTAGAGCTCTTTGATTTTATTTTCGGCATCAACTATGATTTTGTCTTTTATAATTAAAATTATATTATCCACAACAACATTGCTAGTGTTAGCCATTTTGGCACTCCTATATCGTAACTCACGAAGTTAACTTATTGGTAGGTCTTTTTTCTTTAAGCATAGACTCCATCTCAGCAATTAAAATATCCTTTGCGGTTAAGAGACTATCCTTTTCATTTATGACTGTTGCCATGTTGCTATTAGCATCCTCTAAACTTTTAACAGCTCTATGTAATTGTTGCTTTAAAATTTCAATTTGTTCACCTTTTTCCTTACATTGATGTAGTCTACCATCTCTGGGCACGACAGTATACCTTCTTGGGCTTGATGTGAAGATCCTTAGCCAACCAACTGAAGGGCTTGACTTGGAGGAGCCTAGTGCGGTACTAAATCCAATTCTGACTCTGTCAGAATTAAATATACAATAATTTTATCTATAGTCACATGGCCTATCAACTTCTTGACTATGTCAACATGTTAGTTAGACCAACTCCACCATAGGATTCTAAGAAATTATTCAGGATGGTCTAGATCAATGATATTGATGTGCTCACACACCCATACCTACAATATGATTATAAAAATATATAATATTCATAACAAATATTGTGAGATAAATATAATCTAACTTATAGTCAAAACATTTGGAAATCCCTTGAGCAAGGGGGCCTTGGGTGGTGAATCAACAAGTGGTTTTGGTCTCAATATAAGCTCCAAGCCAATGACTTCTAATTGAGGATCCATGAAACTAGATACCACATTGTACCAGTTAAACCTAGCTAAGTTATCAAAATCATCTACACAGTCAATTAGTGATAGCACATATATTCTAAGAACATTGCTACTACCACAAAATAGAATAGTTGTAAAAAAAATACAAGATATATAACTGACAATACAGCTTGTCATTTGATCTTGACTTTCTTATAAGTGTTGGTACCCTAAGGTAGTTTTGATGTGATCAAATAAGTTATGTTAGATCTTGTTGTGTTTAACCCTATGTCTAAGTGTTCAAGAACTTAGGAGCACAGGATATCGAGACAAAGATGCAGCTAGCGAGAAGGATGGCATGGGAGAGAGCTGACGAGCTTGGTGCGTTTGAGAGACGAGGTGCTGCAGAAGAGTACGTGGGCGGATGAGAAAGAGGTGCGCAACATTTTTTAGGGGCGAGAAGCTGAAGTGGAAGTTTGCTCAAGAAGGCCGAAAGTTGGGTTCGGATGAGCCCTATTTTGAATGGCTGGAATCACCCAAGCAAGCGGCCCCAGAGCCGAAGCTGGAGGCCCGAAGAGAAAGTCAACAAAAATGTTGACTTTCCCCTTCAAGGCACCCAGAACTATTCCGGGCGCCCGGAGCAATCCGGGGTGCCCGGAACCATTCCAGGCGCCCGGAACAGTTCAAGGCGCCCGGAACCCTTCCGAGCATCTAGAACCCAAGTTTTATCAGTTTCGACGTGGCCTTTGACCGTTGCATCAGGGATAAAGTTCTATCCCACCCCAGGCGCCTGAAACCTTTCTAGGTACCTCGAGCAGGACTATATAAGCAGCCCTGCTCCCAAGCTAAAGTACAACACAAAATAGTTTTAAACAACAACTAGAAATATCCAAACAACACTTGTGTACTTTTCCTTTTCTGTTTAGCTTCGTCTTTTGTGCATTCATTGCTGTAAAAATGCTTCTCCGCCAGAGGAGATTTTTTAGTGTGCTTTAACTTCCTTGGATTAACAACCTTCCCAGTTGTAACCAAGTAAAATCTCGGTGCTTTAGGAGGACTAACCGCTGAACAAAACATACGAGATAGCCGGATCGAGCATCTGCTTACCAAAGTTCAAGGGGGAGTTCGCGAGCTGGAAAAAGAAAATGGAGGTATTCTTTAAAACCAACTTTGAATTACTTTTAATAATGAAATATGATTTTGTAGCACCTGAAGGCAAGGAAGAATACCAGTGGGCGAAGAAGGAGCAGACTGACTTCGTGGCAAACGACAAAGCAGAGTTCCATCTACTGAGCATCCTACCATCACAAGAAGTCAATCAGATTGACACTTACGACTTAGCAAAGGAGCTTTGGGAGAAGTTCCTTGAGATACACGAAGGGGCGTTCGAAGTCAAGCTCGCGAGATGGGATCTGCTAAGGAATAAGTTATGAAACATAAAACTGGAAGTAGAAGAAACCGTTGCACATCTTCACTCGAGAATGAAGGAACTAATCACCGGATTCATAAATCTCAGAGAAATGGTAAGCAATTGGGATTCGCTAAGGTACACATTTAATGCATTTCCTAGAACTACCGGGTGAGCATCATTTGTAGATGCTTACTATATATCTAAAGATTTAGAATATGTTACCTTAGAAGAAATGTTTTCAACATTTGAAGTCCATGAAATGAGATGTGCAGATACGAAGAAGGAGCCGAAACACAACATTGCCCTTAAGGCAAAGATGGATGAACAGGATTCAGAATCTTGTCTCAATGATGACGAAATGGTAATGATGGTAAGATAATTTAAAAAATTATTTAAATCTAGAAAAACTAAACATTTGCAGGGTAGAAAGAAAAAAATAATCAGATGCTACCACTGCAATGAAGAAGGGCACGTTAAAGATAACTACCCTAAATTGAAGAACAAGGACAACGGTAGGAACAAGATGTTGGTGTGGGAAGCATCCGACGATCAAACCTGAGTTTTGATAATGACAAAGGATTCAAAGTTAAGGTGTGTTGTGATCTAACAAGTCTGTTAAGTGTTTCAGGTAAAGACCTAACTATGGTTAAGCAAGGTAAAAACCCTAGGGGTGGTAACCCTATGCGGAAAGTCTTGGTGCGTCGAGTGCTTCAGGAAAAAGTCCTAGGGGGGGGGTAACCTTAGGTGGAAAGTCCTAGTGTCGCGAACCAAGTGAAAGACTGGACCAGTCGGGAAGCTGACATCTAGCAGAAAGTCCGAAAGCATTGAGCGCCAAGCAAAAGTCCAGTCGATCAGAAGGATCACACTGGCAACAGGTAAATCTCCTGAGTGGAGTAGGTGAGGACGCGTTCCTCATCCGAACCTTTTATTCCCATTTATTTTCTATTTCCTAACTACTGCTTAAATAAATTTTGTTCTCCATTTAAACAGCAACGCCCGCTTGGGCACTTGGTCAGTCGGATTCGTTTAAGAGTTGGCTCGGCTGGAGGTCTCCGGTTCGAATCTCGGCTTGGACATTATTTTTGTCGAAACTTCTTTCGTTTAGTAAAAATATCAGACGAACTCCAAAAATTGCATAAAAATACTCTAAAAATTTCTAAAATTCTCTAGAATATTTCTAAAGCATTTCTAAATATTTTTAAATGCTATTAGGACTGGGAATGAGGAAATTTGGATCATTACACAGATGATAGACTACTATCATCTAGATAAACTGGTTGACTGTACCACTACAGTCAACCAAGACCTGTGTGCCCAGTTCTATCACAACCTTGAAAAGGTTGATAATAGTACCTATTCCACCAGAGTTGGTGGTACTGACCTTCAGTTTACTCCCTCCCTACTTCGCACCAGCTTAGAGCTTAGGGAGTCCTAGTGTACATTCTTGTGTTACCCGAGTAGGGATCTACCTTTTGGTGATCCCTATTCCCACATTACCTTAGATGACATCTACATGCATTTTTTTGGGGAGGAGGGACCCTTGGGCCTGACCGAGTTCAGATCCACTCTTTTTCGCGTTCAGGACTATGCTATGTATAGAGTCCTGACAGCATGCATTCTACCCATCTCATCTCGGGACGTCTCGAAGATGCGACCGTCCCACTCGTTCTTTCTGTACGCCCTCAGCCAGTGCCTAGATATAGACATAGCTCTCCATATGTTTCATAACATCATTCTTGCATCTAGTACAGTTACTATAACGCCCGAAAATTCTCAAAATAATTATTAGAAATATCCTAGTATTTTTCTGGAATTTTAGGATATTTTTATGAAATTTTTAGAATAGCGGAAATAGCAAAAATAAATAGAAAACGAAAATAGCCTACGCGGGAATTGAACCCGAGACCTATTGGGTCCTACGACTTAAAGGTGAACTCTAGTAACCAGGAGAACCCAGCAGGGCCGTGCTGAAAGGAAAGGGAAACAATTTTATTTAAGTTAAAGTTGGGGGAATTAATTCCTTAATATAAATAGAGAATTAAGTGAGGAGTTTTATTTTTATCGTGAATTACCTCTTCTCCTCACCCTAATCCCGCCGAACCTCCCTTCTCCTCCTCCTCTCGGCGCATCAAGCCTAAGGGCTCTAGGAGCACCTTCCGGCGACGACTCCGATACGAGGACGCTTCCCTTCGCGAGAGGAACACGTAGACGCGAGAGAATCGTCGAGAATATCGTCCCCACCGGAAATCTAGCGATTAGATTTGTAAGAAAATCCGAACAGGAGGTAAGAAACCCCTCACCTGCAGTATAAGTAGCTTCCGTATGATTTTTAGGCATTAGTTTAATTTTATACAGTTTTTGGCACACAGGGTGTGCATTAGCGCACACCGAGTGCTCGATTAAATGTTTAGCTCAGGTAAATGCCACCTTAGGCATTTTAATAGCCTAGATAAATGCAATAGAAGCATTTTACAACTCATGTAGTCTTGCTACAGCTTTTATGGGACTAGATGTCCAATGAGTGGGCTCCCACAGTCGCCTCTAGGTTCAGACAACCTAGTTCTAGATTTAGATAACCTAGTAAAAGCAAGACAAGAAATATTAGCTATGTTCAGTATTTTACTTTTAGCAATGGCACTGTACTGGATTAGATATCCATTGGGTTGGACTCCCATAGTCGTCCCTAGGTTCAGATAACCTAGTAACCCTACTAGATTCGGGACTTACAAACCCGGGTCTAGTTAGGGATGCGCGCATAGCATGTACAGATGTCGGGCCCATCAGCAGCATGATTATGTATTTTCATCTATCTATGATTAAATAGTTTTCAAAACTCACAAATCAGTTGTGTATACAGTTTAAACTCAGCTCTAGCTTGGTTTTAGTTTTAGCTCAGTTCATGCTTCAGCTTAGTTTTCATTATTGATACATGTGATAGTTCTATGATCAGTTCTGCTTTCTATGTGTTGTATGTCATGCCATTCTTAGCATATTCATAATGTATTTCAAATAGCATGTTTTAAAAACATAATTTGCATCGTGTGCATGTTTTGTGAGGTAGATGATTTCTTACTAAGCATAAAACTTACAGATACTCTTTCCTTATACTGCAGATAAAGGTAAAGGAAAGATGGACTAGCGGAGGATGGAGCACAATACAACGACGGTGTGTGTGGAAAAAGGAACTTGGAATAACGATGTTTGGGAACTAGCCCACTTAGAACATAGCATTCTCTTTATGTCATTACTTTCCTGCACTTTGGTTGTTTAAGTGTTCAGAATGGTGGCAGTTATGCATAGAATCTTTAGTTGTCATGATTTTAGTTAGCTAACCATGAGTAGTATTATGCCTAGTAGTTTTATTTGATGTTATAGAGTTTATACATGTGATTTCGGCACGAAGCAGTGCTGAAATCAGACTTCTGATACGAAATCAGAAATCCCGATCGATCAGCCGATCGATTGGGGGTCTTCAATCGATCAGCTGATCGATTGGTGATCTTGTTCCGCGAACAGTAGGCTTCTGGATCGATCAGTCGATCGATCCAGTCGCTTTCTGTCATGAACAGTAAGCTTCTGGATCTATCAGCCGATCGATCCAGTCGCATTCTGTCGCAAACAGAAGGCCCTGGGATCGATCACTGGATCGATTGGCCAGTCTAGATCGATCATCCGATCGATCCAGAATATTGCCCCGAGCACAGTAGCGTGCTGGATCGATCACTGGATCGATCCAACCTAAGTTCCGCATACAGTAGCGTGCTGGGTCGATCACTGGATCGATTAGACCATTCCAATCGATCCATGGATCGATTGGGAGGCCTGACAACAGCCGGAACCCTTAGTTCAGTTCCTTGACCATGGGGGATGTACAATATGTCATGAATAGTTTAGATTACACCCCTTAGCACATATATAATAAAGAAATGATAAGAGCTTAGCAAAGTTTAAATTAGTACAACTTCCGCATCTAGATTTAGTGATGGTCATGGATATAGTTTTGCACAGCATAATGTGACGGTTCAGCCTTACAACCTAGTTAGTAGAAGGTGGGCCGTTACAGTTACATATGGAGTGATTCATATGCCTTACTGCCATATCCTCACCCAGATATTCTCCGGCTCTAGGATAGACATTACTAGAGGGGTACTCATCCCACTTACCATTTATGATGAGTTAGGTCAGCGTAGCCTTAGATTAGCGGGAGCAGAGGTCACTGCCAAGGGGATTCTGGCCTGGAAGGGCCGACCACCACTAGTTGCTGCTCCTGGTGCTCCAGAGGCCGAGGACGTACCAGGTGCGGATGAGGAGTGGCCCGAATTCCTGGCAGAGGACTTTTTCACAGATCCTTCCACCTCTGCTGGACCCTCCACATCAGCCGGGCCTTCATCTTTGGCACCACTCTCTGTCGAGGACAGACTCACTCGGCTTGAGATCCAGTCCTCTCAGACGCGACGAGCTCTGCTAGATAGCCATCGCTTCCTTCAATCTATGCGATCCGAGATGGCTGCAGGTTTCGTGTCTCTCCGAGGCAAGATACGGCGTCAGGGACAGCCTCAGCTGGCACCCGAGCAGCCTCAGTAGGCACCCGAGCAGCCTTAGTCGGCACCCGAGCTGACGATCCGCCAGCTCGACTCTATCTTTTTAGACTGTCTGGATATGTCACTCACTTCTTGGATATGGATATCTTACTCATCTTTTGGATTGTATCTTGGAGTTGGTTATCTGATGTTTAGCTGACTTATATTTAATTCAGTACTTATGTGTCACTTTCTCAAAATTGTGAGTATAATTTCAAAACCACTTTTAAATTGTTTTTAAAAATATAGGAAAAATAATTATTTTAAAATCCCCTTTTCTTAAAATTTTCAAAAATTAGACTTAGTTTAGGCTCTACCCTAGAAATCCTATTCCCCTAGAATTAAGCCAGAGCATCTCACAAACACCTAGGTATACCTTGCTTGTGTTTGAAAAACATGGAATGGTGTGAGATGTATAGGGTACAGCCTGGACTCAAGAATGCTTATTTTTGTGCATCAATATGAGTCTGGGCGTTAAATACTTTATTAACAGTAATCAAGTCAAGTCTTCCAGCTCTAGTCAAATCTAACTGGACTAAATAACTTAACTCGACTAACCAAGTGAAATCTACTGCCCTCTAGGCAATTAGCAAGTAGTTAAAGGTTAGACAGTTGGTGAAGGAAATATTAAGATTAAGCATGCGTGTACTTTAGGGCTCTGATACCTGATCAAAACAAATTTTGACTCATGCTTGGACTTAAGGACCAACCAATTTGATTAAATAAAATATTTCACCCTCTTCTTTCTAAAAATAAAAAAGTTCTTACTCCTATGTTTTCAACAATAAGTATTATTTTATTCAAATTAAGCTAAGTGTGTTTTTAACTTAAGCTCTATTTTCAAAATTCAATGTTTGCAAAAAGCTTAGCTAAGTGATTCATAGAGCAATTTTCAAACTTTTTCAAACTTAGCCAACCTTTCAAATCTAACTTTTTATAAATTCTTGCTAAGATATTTTTACTTACCTAAAAGTATTAAAAATCATATCTTTGCAAAATTTTTACTCATTGCTTTCAAAATATTTTTTGCTAAGCAAAAAGAGACTTCAATTTCCTTTAAGATTTTCAAAATTTAGCTAAGTATATTTCAAAAAACAACTAAGTTTCAAAAGTGGCTAAAATCGTCCTTTCACAGTCTACTATATATTAGCCTTTTAAACTTAGGTGAAAATTTTTCTGAAGTCAATTTCGCATTTAACCCGTCTTTCAAAGCCTAATCTGTTTTTCAATAAGAAAAATTAAAAAACTGCTTTCAACTGGCTTATTTTTTGATAAATGGCAAAGGGGGAGAGTAGGAAATTCAAAAGTAAAAATTCAAAAAGGAAACCCTGAATTAAGGGGGAGCCTCACAAAGTTTAAAGTGTTAGCTTAAGTTATGCTTTTAATTGAATTTATATACTTAAGCTTGCTCACTTAAAACCTTTTAATACTTATGCATTTGTTTTACTTAACTTTGAATTTGGGCTGTCATAATCAAAAAGGGGGAGATTGTTGGTGTGGGAAGCATCCGACGATCAAACCTGAGTTTTGATAATGGAAAAGGATTCAAAGTTAAGGTGTGTTGTGATCTAACAAGTCTGTTAAGTGTTTCAGGAAAAGACCTAACTATGGTTAGGCAAGGTAAAAATCCTAGGGGGTGGTAACCCTAGGTCATAGGGGGTGGTAACCCTATGTGGAAAGTCTTGGTGGGTCGAGTTCTTCAGGAAAAAGTCCTAAGGGGGGGGGGTAACCATAGGTGGAAATTTCTGGTGTTGCGAACTAGGTGAAAGACTGGACCAGCCGGGAAGCGAGCATCCAGCAGAAAGTCCAGAAGCATCGAGCGCCGAGCAAAAGTCCAGTCGATTTGGAGGATCGCACTGGCAACAAGTAAATCTCCTGAATGGAGTAGGTGAGGACGCGTTCCCCGTAGAGGGAACAGTAGGCGTCGGGTCGACCTAGGGTTTCCTGTTGGAAATCTGAAGTCAGACCCGGACAATCAGGAGAATGTCAAACTTTCAATATTCATACTATTATTGTGTACTAACTTTATGTTGTAGGTATTTTGGGACTAACATGTTTGCAGGTACCAAAAACACAAAGTACACCTCAGATGAAAAGTGTCCGAGGCGCCTCCATGGGACTTGGAGGCGCCTCGGGTGCAAGCCGAAGCCAGCTGTCCAGAGGAGCTGGAGGCGCCTTCATGGGGACTGAAGGCGCCTTGGACCGTGGCTTGGAGGCGCCTTGGAGTGGCGTTGGAGGCGCCTTGAGGTGGATAATGAGAAGCGGTCAAAGCTTGATCGACAGCAGATTAATCGGAATAAAACCTTGGGTTGGAGGCGCCTTGGAGCTTAATGAAGGCGCCTTGAACACCCTTTATAAGGGTGTCTCGACCAGCAGCTCTTAACAACTCACTCCAAGCAATCCTTCTACGACTAGCTGCTAACGACACGATCCCGAAGTGCTGCGACGACCCCCCCATGACCCGGAGCTCCGAATCTTCAGTTATTCATATTGTCGTCGGTATAATTTAATTATTTCTTATTGATTATTGTACTTCACTTGTAATTCTATTCGAGCTATTAGTTGTTGCCCACGGTAAGCGATCAAGGATCGCGGGCCTTCGAGTAGGAGTCGATTTAGGCTCCGAACGAAGTAAATTCCCCTGTGTCTCTGTGTTTGTTTCTTTATTTCGCTGTGTGTTTTAACTCCGATAGTTTTACGAATCGAACGAAATAACCACGAGCGCTATTCACCCCCCCTCTAGCGCTTCTCTATCCAACACAAGAAGCCCGTCCAAACGAACAAGCACAAAAACCTGAAGGTGACGTGGGATGAAACATCATCCAAATCAGAGATTGAGGCTTTCTCCGGACTTGCGTTAATGGCAAGTCATCAAGATGACGAAAACAAAGCAAGCTCGTCTGAAATGAGCATCGATAAAGGGGAAGTGACATCGGAAGAAAGCAGCAATTTAGGGGAAGCTATGGATAATGAGATCGACAAAGTAAGCCAGGTACGATCTCTTCCTCCCGATAAGTTATTTAAATTTGTTAAGTTGTTATCTAAAGACCGTTGCAAATTAGAAAAAAAAATAAAGAATTAAAATTAATTCTAGCCAAATCTTGTCCATTAGAAGAATATGATAAATTAAAAATAGAAAATGATAAAATAAAAGTACAAATAGAAGACTTGAAAAATCGTGCATGCTTAAATGTTAGAAATCAAAATATTAAGAAATATAATTTGAACTGGTATTTTAATTACCACTAGGGACAAATTAGGAAAATTTCTCAGAAATATATTCTTAAGAGATTTTTAATTAACTCAATTGGCTGGAACCTATATTAGGTTCCAAAGTCTTGTCTAATTGAACATTAATTAGACATAGGGCTTTCAGCAAGAAAATTAAATGTTTGAATTTTCTTAAGAGGTTTTGTTTAAAAAGTGATTGTTGCTCCAATAACCCAGAAGGCTTAGTGCCTCGCCATAGCCTGGAAGCCAATTAATGAAATAAAATGTTTAATTGACTAACTGATAAAGCATTTAATTGTAATTAAATAATGTTTTAAATAGTTACTCAAATATTTTTTTCGGTGTTTTTAACTTAGAAATTTTTTAAAGACTTAAAATTTTTTTTGGAAGTATCAACTTTACTTTACCTAAGTGCTATCAAAATTATTTTCAAAATTTTCAAAAACTTGATAAGTTTTTCAAAATGTTGAAAATTAGATTTTTTTTTTAAATAAAAACTTTCCTATTTTTGGAACTAAAAACTTTCCTATTTTTTGAAAAATTTACCCTTAGATTTCTTTTGGTACCCCATTTTTTATGTGATCAAAAGGGGAGAATGGAAGATTAAGTCTGGGGGGAGGTAGTTTTAACTTTTTTTTATTTTTGCACTTTAATGGCAAATTTAGTCTTTTACTTTATGTTTGTATACCCTAACTTAACTTGGATTGCTCACATCAAAAAGAGGGAGATTATGGGTACCCTAAGGTAGTTTTGATGTGATCAAACAAGTTAAGTTAGGTCCTATTGTGTTTAACCCTATGTCTAAGTGTGTAGGAACTTTGGAGCACAGGATGTCGAGCAAAAGACGCAGCTAGCGAGAAGGACGACACGGGAGAGAGCCGATGGGCTCGGTACGTCTGAGGGACGAGGTGATGCGGAATAGTACACGGGTGGACAAGAAGGAGGCGCACAGCGTTTCTGAGGGACGAGAAGCCGGAGCGGAAGCTTGCTCGAGAAGGCCAAAAGTTGGGTTCGGGTGAGCCCTATTCTGGATGGCCAAAATCACCCAAGCAAGCGGAGTCGGAGCCTAATTTGGAGGTCGAGAGAGAAAGTCAACAAAATATTGACTTTCCCCTTCGGGGTGCTCGGAACCATTCCGGGCGCTCGGAACAGTCCGGGGTGCCCGGAACCCAAGTTTTATCAGTTTCAATGTGGCCTTTGACCGTTGTGTTAGGGATAGAGTTCTATCCCACTCCAGGTGCCTGGAACCCTTCCAGGCGCCCAGAGCATGGCTATATAAGCAGCCCTGCTCCCAAAGCTAAAGTACAACGCAGAATAGTTTTAAACAACAACTAGAAATATCCAAACAACACTTGTGCACTTTTCCTTTTCTGTTTAGCTTCATCTTTTGTGCATTCATTGTTTTAAAGAGGCTTCTCCACCTAAAGGAGAATTTTTAGTGCATTTTAACCTCGGATAAACAACCTCCTAGTTGTAACCAAGTAAAATCTCGGTGCCTCTTCCTTTCAGTTTCTTTATTATTCTTTTATGCAAGTGTTATATTAAGTTATAAGTTCGAGGAAGGTATTTTTTTCTTGATTTGTGTAGGGACTATTCACCCCTCCCTCTAGCCGACCGCCAAGGGTCCTAACAATAAGTTTCCCCAAATGTTTGGAAAAACAATCAAACTTTTAGAAAAAACTCCATGTATAGTGGGTTGGAGGCCTTATTTAAATCGAGATGAACTATCTCTCGACGCTCCTTTTGTAGCCATACCGAACTTAGCAATCATAAATCAACAATCACATAGAAAAAAAACTCTTAGATTCTGTAATAATGGCTATGCTCTAATTCTAACATGCTTTTAACAATAACACAAATCCTAGGTGAAACTATTATAGAAATAACCACTAAATAAGCAACGAAGCTACGTATAAAACCAATGGTCGAATGTCAGTGATGCGAGAGGCACGCCTCAAATGGAGCTACGTAGGTTGCCTTCAAGAAGATGACAGCGGCCGAAGTAGGAGAGTGTGAGCTGATGGATCGAAAGCGCTAGAGGGGGGGTGAATAACGCTCGTGGCTATTTTATCGATATACGGAAATCGTTCTAGTAACTAAAGTAACACAGCGGAAATGAAAAGTAAAGTAAGTGCAAAGACACAATTGATTTACTTCGTTCGGAGCCTATCGCGACTCCTACTCGAAGACCCGCGATCCTTGACCGCTTTCGGTGGGCAACAACTATATAGCGCAAATCTTTACAAGTGAATAAGTATAAGTAATTGCAGTAAATAAACTATACCAACGAAAAAGGAGAATAGAAAACTTTGGATTGATTCGTTGGAGTAGAGCGTTGTTGAGGCGTTTAGCAGCAGCACACTGAAGAGCAGAGTTTTCTATTCGAAGTTGATGATCTGAGCTACACCTCGAGGCCCCTTTTTATAGCTCTGCAAGGTCTGATCCAAATCCCCAATCTCGGGATCAGATTTGACCCGAAGCGGATCGGTCGGCCGATCCCCATGTTCGGTCGACCGATCAGATGATCTCCACTGCATCTGATCCATCCATCCGTCGCTCTGCTTCGATCTGGTCAAACTTTATCCCTGGGTTTGGTCGACCGATCCCAAGGTTCGGTCGACCGATCAGTCTCCTCTGACCCGCACACCTCGGCTTGATCCAGTCGACACCTATCCCAGGTTTGGTCGACCGATCCCGAGGTCCGGTCGACCGATCCCTGGTCGAACCCGGTCCAACTTCTGGAGATCTGATCTAGTAGCTTGAAGGTTCGGTCGACCGATCCCGGTCAGTACTAACTCTGCACAAAAGTGTTAGTTTCCTGCAAAACAGAGTTAGAAAACAAAAGATAATATATAAACAAATGAATTGACAGCCTTCGGACTGTCCGGGTCTGACTTCGAGTTTCCGACCGGAAACCCTAGGTCGACCCGACGCCTACTGTTCCCTCTACGGGGAACGCGTTTTCACCTACTCCACTCAGGAGATTTACCTGATGCCAGTCCGGTCCTCTAGACCGACTGGACTTTCCGCCTAGGGTTACCACCCCCTAGGACTTAGGGTTACCACTCCCTAGGGTTTTTTCTCCACCTAGGGTTACCACCCCTAGGACCTAAGGTTACCGCCCCTTAGGGTTTTTCTCCACCTAGGGTTACCACCCCCTAGGACCTAAGGTTACCACCCCTTAGGATTTTCACCTGCCTAACCGCAGTTAGGACTTGCCTGCACACTTGTTTAAGCTTATTAGATAACAAAACAACTTAACTTGAACCCTTTGACATAATCAAAACACCGGTTCGATTGTCGGATGCTTCCCGCACCAACAATCTCCCCCTCTTGATTATGACGACACAGGTCAAAGTTATGTAGAAGTATGACAGAATTAAAATATGAAATTATTATTAAGAAATTTAAACATGAATATATAAAAATTTGAATATGAAATTATTAAGAAATTCAAACATGAATGTATAAAAATTTGTAAAACTTATGCTTCTCTTTATGTTTAAATTCTTAATACTTAATTTCTTTAACTTTGACTTTTCTCTCCCCCTTTGACATAAATCAAAAAGAATATCAGGAAGAGAAAAGTATAATTAGTTTAAGCTCCCCCTGAAGAGTAGCCCTTTATGTAATGTCTTAGTGTTTCAAAAAGAATTGTTTTACTTAAGTTAGGAAATGCCTTGGAAAATACTTAGTGTTTTCAACAAAAACTTAGCAAACTTTAGCAATTGAAAATCATTACTTTGATAAATACTTAGCTAAATTTGAAAATCCTTTCGTGAAAAATTAATATTGGTAAATACCAATATTTAACTTAGTTAGTTTTGAAAGAAAAGGCTATAGAAGTCACTTAGCTAAATTTGGAAAGAAGTTTTAGCTAAATTTTAACAAGTCTTTTGAAAAACACTTAGCTCAATTTGAAATGGTTTTGAAAATACTTAACTCATTTTTAACAAAGATTAGCTAAACTTAATCTTTTGAAACTAATTGTTGTTTGAAAAAATGAGTTAAAAATAATTCTAGTGCTTAGTTTTGAAAAATGATTACATGAAAATCCAAGCTGTTAAAAATAATGTTAATTCTTTGAAAAATGATTATATGAAAATCTAAGCTGTTAAAAATAATGTTAATTCAATATCACATCTATCATAATTTTTTTTTTTATTTTAAGTCAAGTCAAAAATAATTTTTAAAACCAAGTCAAAGATAATTTTTATTTTAAAGGAGAACTAGCTTGAAAAGAAGAATTCACTCCCCCTTGATTAATGTCTTAATAAATTCTTAGGGTCTTATAGTCCAAGCATGAGTCAAGTTAAATAGTTGTTAAATTATTTAAATTGTTTTGATCAGGTATCAGAGCCCTAAAGTGTAAGCAAGCTTAAGCTAAACATTTCCTTCACCAACTGTCTAACCATTAGCTACTTGCTGATTGCCTAGATGATAACAACTTTCACTTGGTTAGTCAAGTAAAGTCATTTAGTCCAGTTAGATTTGACTAAGACTGGAAGACTTGACTTGATTACTGTTAATAAAGTATTTAACGCCCAGACTCATATTGATGCACAGTAATAAGCATTCTTGAGTCCAGGCTGTACCCTATGCATCTCACACCATTCTATATTTTACAAACACAAGTAAGGTATACCTAGGTGTTTGTGAGATGCTCTGGCTTAAATATATTTGAAGTCTAAGAAATTGCAGTAAATAAACTATACCAACGAAAAGGAGAATAGAAAACTTTGGATTGATTCGTTGGAGCAGAGCGTTGTTGAGGCGTTTAGCAGCAGCACACTGAAGAGCAGAGTTTTCTATTCGAAGTTGATGATCTGAGCTGCACCTCAAGGCCCCTTTTTATAACTCTGCAAGGTCTGATCCAAATCCCCAATCTCGGGATCAGATTTGACCCAAAGCGGATTGGTCGACCGATCCCCATGTTCGGTCGACCGATCAGTTGATCTCCACTGCATCTGATCCGTCCATCCGTCGCCTCTGCTTCGATCTGGTCAAACTTTATCCCTGGGTTCGGTTGACCAATCCCAAGGTTCGGTCGACCGATCAGTCTCCTCTGACCCGCACACCTCGGCTTGATCCAGTCGACACCTATCCCAGGTTCGGTCGACCGATCCCGAGGTCCGGTCGACCGATCCCTGGTCGAACCCGGTCCAACTTCTAGAGATCTGATCTGGTAGCTTGAAGGTTCAGTCGACCCATCCCAAGGTTCAGTCGACCGATCCCGGTCAGTACTAACTCTACACAAAAGTGTTAGTTTCCTGCAAAACAGAGTTACAACACAAAATAAAATATATAAACAAATGAATTGACATTCTTCGGACTGTCCGGGTCTGACTTCGGGTTTTCGACCGGAAACCCTAGGTCGACCCGACGCCTACTGTTCCCTCTACGGGGAACGCGTCCTCACCTACTCCACTCAAGAGATTTACCTGATGCCAGTTCGGTCCTCCAGACCGACTGGACTTTCCGCCTAGGGTTACCACCCCCTAGGACTTAGGATTACCGCCCCCTAGGGTTTTTTCTCCACCTAGGGTTACCACCCCCTAGGACCTAAGGTGGTACCGCCCCTTAGGGTTTTCCTCCACCTAGGGTTACCACCCCCTAGGACCTAAAGTTACCACCCCTTAGGATTTTCACCTGCCTAACCACAGTTAGGACTTTCCTGCACACTTGTTTAAGCTTATTAGATAACAAAACAACTTAACTTGAACCCTTTGACATAATCAAAACATCGGTTCGATCATCGGATGCTTCCCGCACCAACATGAGCTTGTGTTGGTGCAGGGAGCACCAGACGATCGAACCTGAGTTTTGATTATGTCAAATGGTCCAAAGTTAAGCTATATTATGATCTAACAAGTTTGAATGAGATTGCAAGAAAAGTCCTAAGTGTTCTTAGGCAAAAGTCCTATTAGATTCTAGGCAGGTGGAAACCATAGGAGGTGGTAACCCTCGGTCCTAGGGGGTGGTAACCCTAGGTGGAAAGTCTTGGCGGGCTAAGCACATCGGGTAAAATCCTAGAGTCGGGGACTCTAGGTTGAAATCCTAGTGGTCGTCAACTGGGTGGAAGTTTGGATGGGTCGTGGAGCGAACGTCCAGCATGAAGACCGGAAGCCTCGAGCACTAAGCAAAAGTACAATCGGTCTGGAGGGCCGGTCTGACAACAAGTAACTTCTCCTGAGAGAAGTAGGTGAGAGCGCGCTCCCCGAAGAGGGAACAGTAGGCATCAGTTCGACCTAGAGTTTCGAAGAAACTTAAAGTCAGAACCGGGCAGTCAGAGGCTGTCAAATCTCATATTATATATATGATGTTATACTTGGACTAACTTTATTTTACAGAAAATAAGGGGTTGGAAAAAGCTGGTCCGGGCACCCGGAAGGGGTCTGGGTGCTCGGAGTCGGTCCAAGCGCCTGTAACTCAAAGGTTATCTACAAGCTTATGTGGCGCGTGTCGATTGGTCGAACCACGTGTTTCAGGCACCCAGAGGGGTTCCAGGCATCCAGAACAGCCCATAAAGCAGGCTTCGACCAAGAGCTTCAAAACGACATTACGAACAACTTTCGCTTCTTTGAGTTGCTCAGAAAATGCTTCTACGACGCTCGAAAGCTTCGACGACGATTCTATTGAAGATTTCCTTATACAAAGTTGTCGGTATTCTTTAATTTTCAAATTACTTGTAAAACTGTATTTGTACTCTTTCTGACTAATTAGTGTTTACCCATTGAAAATACTCTCATGTCCAAGCCTTGGGTAGGAGTTGCCACAGGCTCCGAACCAAGTAAATTCTTGATGTTTGTGTTGTTTATTTTTATTTTCCACTGCGTATTTACTCAAAACAAACGAATTAGCCACGAGCATTATTCACCCCCCTTAGCGCTTTACGATCCTACAATTGGTATTAGAGCGGGACCCTTCTGAATCAGTACAACTACCGTTCGAGCATTTTTTACTTTTTCATCCATTTTTTTAAAAAATAAATTCTTACGACTTTCATTTTTTCCCTCCAAAATTATTTTTGAAAAATTCATTTTCATCTTTTCACCATTGGTCAGTATTAGCGAAATATTGTATTTTTCAAAATTTGTAATAATAATTTTTTATTAATATTTTATTATTTCTTCTCGAAATTAGTGAATTACCATTTTTATTTTTTCTCCCGCACTACTAATCCAAGACCAAGTCTTGGAACATTTGTTATTGTTTTTATTGTATGCGAGATTCTTGTTTTAATGGCCCACAAAGAAGGCTATAGCACAGCCCACCTGCCTCTCTTCTCCGATGAAGACTTCGGCTACTGGAAGAGCCGAATGGAGTACCACCTCATGATGCTAGTTGAGATGTGGATAATCATCCAAACTGGTCTTGAACTCCCACTCGACGACGCTAGAAAGTCAGTATCATGCCAGAACTAGGACACAACCTTAATGAAGAAAATTGAGGTCGACGCCAAAGCAACATGTACTCTTCAATGTGGCTTATCCAAAGAAGAATTGAACAAAGTCAGCCTGTTCTCATGCTCCAAAGATCTGTGGGAAAAGCTAATCAAGTTACACGAAGGGACTTCCGACACGAAGGTAAGCAAACGTGACTTAATTTTAAATAAACTGTACAACATAAAAATGTAGGAAGGTGAGTCGGCAAGCCAACTTCACACTCGGATTCAGGACCTACTGAATGACCTTCTTGCAATCGGTCAAAAGGTGGAAAATCGTGACATAATTAGGTATGCACTCAATGCATTTCCGAGGAACACTTTGTGGACATCCATGGTAGATGCTTATAAAGTATCCAATGACCTCTCCTTAATAAAATTAGATGAATTATTTTCTGAATTCAAGCTTCAAGAACAAACTAATACTACTCGAGTCGAGAAAGGTATTGCTTTGATTGCAGGAATGAGCAGAACGCGAGAATCAAAAGCAAAGCGTAGAACTGAACCTGAGCCCGAAGATGAACCAGACTCAGAAGACGACGATGAGATTACAGTCGAACTCGTCAACCTTGTATGAAAACTCTACAAAAAGAAGAAAGGATTCACCAAGAAAGACATCAAGAAAGTGATTAATTCCAAAGAGGTGCATTCAAGTCCAAAAGTGAAGTCTAAAGTAACATGCTATGGTTGCAATAAGAAGGGACACATCAAAGCCAACTATCCAAACCAAAAGGAAACGAAGAAGCAAAGGAAGAAGAAAACACTGCAAATGACATGGGATGAGTTTTCTGTTGGTGAGAGAACCATCCGACGATCGAACCTAAGTTTTAATAATGGCAAAGGGATTCAAAGTTAAGATTCCTTGTTATCTAACGTACTTAAATAAGGTTTCAGGAAAGTCCTAACTGCGGTTAGGCAAGAGGAAAATCCTAAGGGGTGGTAACCTTAGGTCTTAGGGGGTGGTAACCCTAGGTGGAGGAAAACCCTAAAGGGCGGCAACCTTAGGTCCTAGGGGGTGGTAACCCTAGGTGGAGGAAAACCCTAAGGGGTGGCAACCTTAGGTCTTAGGGGGCGGTAACCCTAGGTGGAGGAAATCCTAAGGAGGGGTAACCTTAGGTCCTAGGGGGTGATAACCCTAGGTGGAGAAAAACCCTAGGGGGCGGTAACCTTAGGTCCTAAGGGGTGATAACCCTAGGCAGAAAGTCCAGTCGGTTTGGAGAACCGGACTGACATCAGGTAATCTCTCCTGAGGGGAGTAGGTGAGGATGCGTTCGCTGGAAGAGGGAACAGTAGGCGTCGATTCGACCTAGGGTTTTCGGTCAAAAATTCAAAATCAGAACTGAACAGTCCGATGACTGTCAGACTTTATATTTATGATATTATGTGCTAACTTTGTGTTGCAGGGTATTTTTTGGACTAACGTATCTTACAGGTACAAAGGAGCAACCTTAAGCCTCGGATGAATAGTGTCCGAGGTGCCTCCATGGAGCTTGGAGGCACCTCGGGTGCAAAGGAGTAGAGCTTGTGTGTGACAGAGCTGGAGGCGCCTCGGACTGAGCTGGAGGCGCCTTGGACCACAGATCGGAGGTGCCCTCGACTGGCATGGAGGCGCCTTCAAGTGGATCAGAGGAGAAGTTTTCAGCGTTGATCTATGCGGTTGACTCGACAGCATGGAGGCGCCTTGGAAGGAGTTTAAGGCACCTCCAGCAGGCTTTATAAGGGACATCTCGAGTAGCACTTCATACAACAACCTTCCAAGCAATCCTTACACAACCAGCTGCTAACGAGAAGTTTCGACGAAGCTATAACTTGACGTGGACGACCCAGAGCCCTGATTCTACTATTTCTTGTTTGTCGTCAGTAAATTTTACTACTGTTGATTGTACTTCATTTGTAAACATTTTAACGATATTATAGTTGTTGCCCAACGTAAACGCTCAACGAGCGTGGGCCTTGGAGTAGGAGTCGCCACAGGCTCCGAACCAAGTAAATACCTTGCGTTTGCGTTGTGTTCTTTTACATTTTCGCTGCTTTAATTCTTGATTATTTTACAAATCCAAAATGCGTGAAAGTCACGAGCGCTATTCACCCCCCCCCCCCCTTAGCGTGGTCTCGATCCAACAATTGGTATCAGAGTGGGGTAGCTTTGATTTGGTGCAACCACCAATCAAGCAATTTTTTCATGGTGTTTTTCAATTTTTTTAGAGTCAATTGGAATTAGTATTATCGCTATATTCCAATCTATTTTCTTAGATTGAATCGATTTTTGCTCGAAATTGGTGCAACACCACTCGAGTTCGCTTTTCTTTTATAATACATCCCGCACTACTAATCCAGGATCAAGTCCTGGGATATTCTTTTTGTCGGTTTTTTTGTGCATATCCTCTAAATGGCCCAACAAGAAGGCTTCAACACTGTCCACCCCCCGCTCTTCATCGGAGAAGACTTTGGTTACTGGAGAATTTCCTGAAGATCCAGTTCAAGATGTGGATGATCGTCAAGATTGGATTTGAACTACCAACTGATGGAGACGGCAAACCTACACCCTGCGAAAACTGGGATCCAGCACTAATCAATAAGGTGGAAGCAAATGCCAGAGTAACTTGCACCCTCCAGTGTGGACTAACAAAGGAGGAACTCAACTGAGTTGGCCCATTCTCAAGCGCAAAGGAGCTGTGGGAGAAGCTGATCAAGCTTCATAAATTGTACAATATTAAACTACAGGAAGGTGAGATGACTATCCAACTCCACGTCTAGATCCAGGACCTCCTCAACGGGCTTCAATTGATCGGACAAAAAGTGGAGAACCGGGACATAATCAGGTACTCTCTAAACGCTTTTCCGAGGAACACCCCGTGGGCATTCATGGTGGATGCTTACAAGGTGTCTAAGGACCTTTCCTCTATTAAACTAGATGAGTTATTCTCCGAATTCGAGTTGCATGAGCAGATTAATGCACGCCCGGCCGAGAAAGGGTTGACTTTGGTTACAAGTACAGGTAGAGCGCACGAATCAAAATCAAAATGCAAAACCGAACCAGAGTTAGAAGAAGAACCAGAATCGAACAACGACGACTAGCTCACGACCGAGCTTGTCAACCTGGTGAAGAAACTCTACAAAAAGAAGAGCTTCAACAAAAAGGATGTCAGAAAGGTCATCCAGTCCAAAGAAGCTCAACCAAGCTCAAAGGTGAAATTTGAGGTCACGTGCTATGGGTGCAATCAGAAGGGGCACATCAAGGCGAACTACCCGAACCAGAAAGATCCGAAAAAGCCAAGAAGAAAGAAGCCTTGAAGGTGACTTGGGATGAGTCTTCTTTCGAGGAATCCGACGACGAAGAACTCGAGAAGGCAAGCTTTCTCGCATTGATAGCCCGGGACTGTTGGTTAATCCTAGGAAAACGTACCGGTTCCACTGTACAAAAATTTTTGTACAAGTGCCGAACCTTTCCTTAAATAACCTATTGTGTTCTTTAGAAGTTAAATTAGGAATCGCAGACGGAACTTAACATCATTGATTTCAAATTTAACTTATCTGTTCTTAATGGTTTAGATTTGAATCGCAAGCGGAACTTAACACTATTGATTCAAACCTACCTAGATTATTAATTCCATAAATATTAATTTCCAAAATTGGCTTCCAGGACTGCATGGCGAGGCACATGGCCTTCTTGGATATGGGAGCAACCACCACCGCCTAGGCAAAGCCTTTTAAGGAAAGCTAATATTTATTTCCTTAAATAACTCTAGGTCAACCAAAAGGAACAATCGAAACACAAGTTCGAAAAAGAAGAAAACACAAACTCGAAAAACTATTTTGAAAAACTAGATCTAATTGCCTCTTGTATTTAGAATTCTTACAAAGAGAAAAACTAGCATGATGCGGAAAACAATTGCTAATTATACCTTCTCTTTGTATGCTAATGACCTTAAGATCTTCTGCCGTATTCCTCGCCTCGCCTTGAACGTCGTGTGGGTGACGAACCTCCAAGATGAACACCACCCAAAAGAGAACTTCTCCTCCTTGCAATATTCGGCCACCAACACCACAAAAGAGAAGAGAGCAAAGGGAGAGGAAAAAGGGAGAGGGCCGGCCACCAAGAGATCACCCAAGCAATAGAATAAGAGTTGTGTCTCATGAAGCCCCCTTACCCCTTCTTTTATATTACTTACATAAGGCAAATAAGGAAAGATTTTAATAATTTTCCTTTTCCCTTTTTATTTGCCTTTTCCTTCCTATTGATTGAATTAATTATCAATCAATGATTGAGATCAATCCTATTTGGTTTAGGATTGGAATTGATTTAATCCTATTGGCCGGCCCTTGCTTGGGCACCAAGCAAGGTGGCCGGCCACATTAAAAGAAAAAGAAATTTTTTTTTTTAATATAAAATTTTACAAGATAAACTCTTATAAAATTTTACAAGCTCTCTTTCCTTAAGTAGGAGTTAAAAAAGGAAAGTTTCTAAAAATTAAAACCATGTTTTAAAATTTAAAAACTCTCTTATAAAATTTCCTTTTTTAACATGATGATAGAAAATTTTAATTTTAAAACTTATCTCCCTTTTTTTTTAAACCATGAGGATGGTTAAAAAGGAAAGTTTTAAAACTTTTAAAACTCTCTATTAAAACATGTGGCCAAATTCAAATTAGAAAAATTTTAAAAATTAAAATCTCTCTTTTAAAACTTATAGTTTTCTACAAAGAGAAGATTTTAAAAATTCAAAACAACCCTCCCTTTTTGAATTATTGTGGCCGGCCCCTACAAGCTTGGTCACCAAGCTATAGGGACGACCCCTTCAAGAGGATATGGCCGGCCATTGCTTGGTCACCAAGCAATGGTCCGGCTCCCTTATTGGACACCAAGAAGAGCCTTTCATTTGGATGGACTTGAGGCTATAATGAGGCTACGACAGGGATCTAGAGGAGAAATTGGTTTTGGCCTTCCGATGAGCTTGAGTATCCCGTGTTCGCCCCGAACACACAACTCAAGTTCATCGATAACAACTCATTCCACTAATGAGTTATTACTGCACTACCGCACCAATCCCAAATTACATTATGGGCTCCTTCATATCATGAGTGTGTTAGTCTCCCTGTGTTTAAGATTATGAATGTCCACTAATTAAGTAAATTACCGACAACTCACTTAATTAATATCTAGCTCCAAGAGTAGTACCACTCAACTTTATTGTCATATCGGACTAAGTCCACCTGCAGGGTTTAACATGGCAATCCTTATGAGCTCCTCTTGGGGACATTCTCAACCTAGATAACTAGGACACAGATTCCTTCTATAATCAACAACACACACTATAAGTAATATCATTTCCCAACTTATCGGGCGTATTGATTTATCGAGCTAAACCTCACCCTTTGATAAATCAAAGAAATAAATATTAAATATATGTGCTTGTTATTATATTAGGATTAAGAGCACACACTTCCATAATAACTAAGGTTTAATTCTTTTACTAAGTCAGTACAAAAAGAACTTATCTAAATGATCCTACTCAATACACTTAAAGTGTATCAGTGTAATTTATTAGTTAAGATAAACTAATACTTAATTACACTACGACTATACTGATAGTTTGTTCCTTTCTATCTTAGTCGCGAGCAACTGTTTATAATTTATAAAGAACTGATAACATGATCTTCTAAGTGTGACACAACACTTCATGTTGTCTACTATATAAATTAATTGAACAATTACATTTAATAAATAAATGCAGATATTGACTAAAGTGATTCTTTTATTTTAGCAAATAAATGTTTACAAAAGCTAGGCTTTTAGTATACACTCTAACAATCTCCCACTTATACTAAAAGTCTAAGCTGCCATATTTGTTGCTTACATCTGATTCCCATCCCCTCCACATGCCGATCAAAAGCTTTCGCCGGAAGGGCCTTTGTGAAAGGATCTATAGGTGATCACCTGATGCAATCTAGGCGGCAACAACTTCTCGTTTATACGATTTCTCGTATTGGGTGGTACTTGCGCTCTATTATGTTTACTTGCCTTATAGACTTATGGTTTCTTTGAGTTCGCAACTGCACCATAAATTGTAATAATCTTTGGACAAACCAGAAATTATATCTAAGTCTATCTTGAAGTATCTGAGCCATACAACTTCTATGGCTGCCTCTGAGGCTGCCATATAAGTAGCTTCTATAGTGGAGTCTGAGAAAGCACCAATGCTTAACACTCCTCATAGTTATGGCTTTACCTCCTAAAGTAAGCACAAAACCCCGAGGTCGACTTTCTATTGTCCCTATCTGATTAGATGTCAAAATCCATGCAACCCACAGGGAATAAATTATCTGCCTTATAAGCTAGCATATAATCTCTAGTGCCACTAAGGTACTTCAATATATGCTTTACTGTAGACCATTGTCCTTGTCTAGGGTTACTTTGATATCTGCTAACCATGCTCACGACAAAACAAATATCCAGTCTCGTACACAGTATTACATACATTAGGCTTCCCACAGCCAAAGCATAAGGAACTGCCTTCATGTCCTTTATCTCCTTTGATATCTTCGGAGACATCTCTTTAGATAAAGCTACTCCATGCTGAAAAGGTAAGAAACCTTTCTTGGAGTTTTGCATGCTTAAAACGAGCAAGGATTATTTTGATATATGAAGCTTGGGATAAGTAAAATATTCTTTTCTTGCGATCCCTTATTACTTTGATCCCAAGAATATATACATTCTCCCAAGTCCTTCATATCGAATTGTTTGGACAACCATACCCTTACGTCTGATAATACCTTGACATTGTTGCCAATTAACAAAATATCATCTATGTATAGTACAAGAAATACCACCACGTTTTCGTTACACTTTTTGTATACACAAGACTCATCCGGACACTGTATAAATCCATATGACTGGATTACTTCGTTAAACCAGATGTTCCAAGATCTTGAAGCTTGCTTCAATCCGTAAATGGACCGATTAAGCTTGCACACTAGATGCTCTTTGCCTTTTTCAATGAACCCTTCTGGTTGCTTCATATGGATGTTTTCTTCAAGACTTCCGTTAAGGAAAGCAGTCTTGACATCCATTTGCCTAATCTCATAGTCTATATGAGCAGCAATAGATAAAAGAATCCGGATAGATTTAAGCATGGCTACCGATAAAAGGTTTTCCTTTTCCAACAAGCCTTGCTTTGAAAGTTTCCACTTTCCCATCTATCCCTTTTTCTATTGTAGACTTATTTTCACCCAATGTCTTTTACACTATTTGGTGATTCTATAAGCTCCCAGATTTTATTAGAATACTAAATTCTATTTCTATATTCATCGCTCTTTGCCAAGATGCTGTATCTTAATCTTGGAGTGCTTCGTCATATGTCTGGGAATTGGGTTCATGTTGACCAGGGATAAAGTCCAAAGGCTCTCCCAAAACATGACTCTTTTAGGTTGCATAACAACCCTCCCACTACGACGAGACACTATCTATAATTGTGTATCATTTGTGATAAGTGTTGCAGTTTCTTGTGATATTTCATCTTGTATAGTTGGTACTAGATTAGACATGTCCTTTGTTACTTTCTTAAGAACTTATGGGCTTGTGGTTCATTATATAGTCCTCTTCTAAAAATCAGTCATTGATGCTAACAATGACCGTCTGATTTTAAAGACTATAAATCTACTTTCATTTATCTAGGATAACCCACAAACAAGTGAACTCCTGTCCAACTTTTCATTGTCTCTCTTCAACATATGTGCTGGACTACCCGAATCCGAATATGCTTCAAAATAGGCTTACACCTATTTAGCAATTCAATATGAGTAGAGAGTTCTGACTATATTTTCAGAGTATATCCTTAAAACGAATTTGGTAATTTTCTAAATAACTCATCATCATTCTAATTATTCCATAAGAGCCTTATACCTTCTTTCTACTACACCATTCTGATGGGATGTACCAAGTGCAGTTAGTTGGGATTGAATTCCTACTTCTGATAAGTGACTCCTAAATTCTCCCAAGAGGTATTTGCTACTACGATCTCACCGTAGTGTCTCGATATTTTTACTTTGACATTTCTCCGCATCAGCCTCGTACTCTTTGAACTAATCAAAGCACTTAGACTTGCGGTGTATCAAGTAAATCTATTTGTGTCTCGAATAGTTGTCTATAAAATAGACAAACTATTTGAAACTACCTCTTGTCTGGATAGTCATAGGACCACACAAATTAGAATGAACCAATTCCATTATATCTTTGGCTCCATATCCCTTAGACTTAAAAGCTTCTTGGTTATTTTTCCTTCCAAATAAGACTCGCAGGTTGGAAAGATTTCCACTACCAATGAACCCAAGAGTTCATTGGTTATTATCCTTTGAATCCTACTCAAGTTAATATAACCTAGCCTTGGATGCCAAAAAATATGATTGGTTCATTTCCGAAGGTTACTTTCTCTTAAAGTTAGAAAATGTGTTATTAATTTCCATTTATTGCATCGTGGGAGTTATTGGATTATAAATTACCATCCAATGTACCAGAATAGATATCTTTCCTATTTTCTCGATAACAACTTTGTTATCAAAATAGACACAATATTTATTCTTTAAATAGTTTAGAAACTGAAATAAATTTCTTTCTAAACTTGGTACTTAAAAGCAATTTCTTAAAATCCATGTTTTATTCCTATCAAAGGATAAACATCTCCCACTGCAACAGCTGCTACTTTTACAGCAATGCCCATGTGGACGGTGATTTATATAGTTGTCAAATTTTCTGGAACCCCTGCAATGAATTGCAGACATAATCAGTGGTTCCTGTATCTACACACCAGGTATCGGTAGATAATGTAACATCCCAAAATTTCACTATTTGAAGTCCTAAAAGACCTTATTAAAATCTAGAAATGCTTTAGAAAAATTCTAAAGATTTTTAGAAATTTTTAGAGTATTTTTATGGAATTTTTGGAGTTCGTTTGGTATTTTTACCAAGAGAAAGAAGTTTTAAAAAGAAAGTGTTGAAGTCGGGTTTTGAACCCAAGACCTCGGACCCGAACCAGATCTTAACGAACTCAGCCCAACCATCTGGTCTACGGATGATTTGTTAATTATATATGGAGCGATATATATTTAAGTAGTAGTTAGGAACAGTAAAATAAATTGGAAATAAAAGTGCGCGGCTAAGGAATCGAATCCGTGACCTGGGATTTGGTTAAAGCCGGGCTGACCAAGTGTGCTAGCGATCATTTCTTATTTAAAAAGGAGAAATATTCTATTTAAGAAGTAGTTAATGAATAGGAAATAAATAGGAAGGAAAAATGGTTGCAGCCAAGTTTCGAACCCATGCGCTAGGCCTTAAGCAGAACGCAGCCCACCAACAGACCAGCCGAACTTTTCTTAATAAAACCCGAATCAAGTTGTATTTAAGCAATAGTTAGTTAATAGAATATTAAAGTTATAAGAAGAGAACTTAGGTTTTCCCCGTGACAAAATCTTCTTCCTCCCCTTTCTCTCGGCGACGGCGTTTTCTCTCGGGCGAAAAACGCAGCGAGCTTTAGGGCGTCTTCGGCGGCCGGCGAGCACCCTTCTCCGTGAGTTCTTCATACCTTTGTGATCCTCTCGTCGAGGAGAGCAAGAAGATACCAAGAGATCGTCGAGGAAGCATATATCCGAAGCCCTAGAAGCCTCCTTCTTCTTGGTTGTAAGTCCAAGAATAGCGAGGTGAGTTGCTTCTCACCTGCAGTAGGAGTTGTTTCGAGCTTTGATTCGTTTTCATGGCTTTCGGATTCTTGTTTCTTTGAATTTCGAAGCATGTTGTAAGTTTTTTGGTTTTGATGTTCCACCGTGAACCCTAAAGAAAGAAGAGAAGGATTAGTGCAGTTTAAGCCTGAAGAACGATTACAAATATGGTCCTAGATTTCCCGTAGTAGTGTTCTCTTATTAGTTGCATCTTGGTTTTTCCTTGCTGTGCTACAAGGCATGTAGAATAGTTGCAATTTAAGTTCCTTTTGTTTAGTTGCCGTGTGCCTCAAAGAAGGGAAATAGGCCAATGTTCCTTTTGTTTTGAATTCCAGTAGATTGCAGAATAGTATACCTTGTTAACAGAACGTGACAAACAGCTATGCTCATAAGTTCTTAGTAGCAAATCTTTGTAGTATCGAACATGAAGAAGGATTATCGATTTTGGTTCTTTTTAGTATAAGAAAATTCCATGTTGTTAGGTCAATGAAACAATGATTTTGATGAACTGATTTAATTCGGAAAGTTTCAGTTGGATTCTTAGTAGTTAATCCATGCATGAAGTTTTGATTTCTAGTAACAATTTTCTTGATCCATCTTTTACTTCCCTATGCATGAGTTAGATTTTTATTTGTTAGTTCCTTTGAAGCTAGTTTAAGTTCCATGAAGCATGATATTCTGTTAATTCCATACAGCAACGATTCCTTATTTTCTAGATTCTATTGCATGCCTAGTAGTTGAATTGGTTTACTTTCACAGCATGCTTAAGTTGTTCTAGTTTCCTGCTTGCTATTGGAATAACATGAGCAGTTCTATGTTTATAGCATGCAGATTTTTATAAGTAAAGTATGCAGATTTTGATAGACTTAATATGCAGATTTTTGTTAAGCTTTGCATGCAGATTTATGTTAAGCTTTGTATACAGATTTTCAGTACGTAGGGTGTGTTCTAAAGCACACCAAGTGCTTGATAAAATACTTAGCTCCATATAATGCTACAGTAGGCATTTTAATAGCTCAGTTAATGCAGTAGAAGCATTTAAAATAACTTATTTAGTCTTGCTTCAGCTTATATGGGACTACGGTCCAATGGGTGGGCTCCCACAGTCGCCTCTAGGTTCAGATAACCTAGTTAAAGAAAGGTAAGAAAATTAGCTATGAAATCAGTATTTTATTTTCAGCAGTGACACTGTACTGGATTAGATATCCATTGGGTTGGGCTCCCACAGTCGTCCCTAGGTTTAGATAACCTAGTAAACCCTACTAGACTCGGAACTTGCAATCCCGGGTTTAGTTAGGGATGCGCGCACAGTAAGTACAGTTGCCGGGCCCATCAGCAGCATGATTATTATTTTAATCTATTATGTAAATAGTTTTCAAAACTTCACAAATTAGTTATGTGAATATAAGTTAGACTCAGTTTAGCATTAATTAGTTTAGCTTAGGTATCAATTCAGTTTCTTATTGATACACATGATAGTTCTATGATTAGCTTTACATGTTAGCTTTTCAGTTAGTTTCTTCGCTATTTATGAGCATGATTATCTTTACATGTTAGCTTTTCAGTTAGTTCCTTCTCTATCTATGAGTATGATTAGTCATACATGTTTAGTATTTCAGTTAGTATGATTCCTTTATTGATTTATGAGCATGATTATCTTTACATGTTAGCTTTTCAGTTAGTTTCTTAGCTATTTATGAGCATGATTATCTTTACATGTTAGCTTTTCAGTTAGTTCCTTCGCTATCTATGAGTATGATTAGTCATACATGTTTAGTATTTCAGTTAGTATGATTCCTTTATTGATTTATGAGCATGATTATCTTTACATGTTAGCTTTTCAGTTAGTTTCTTTGCTATTTATGAGCATGAGTAGCTTTACATTTTAGCATTCAGTTTTAGCATGTTTTTATTTATATACATGCATATCGAGTTTTTGTGAGTAGGATAGCGCTCACTAAGCTTTTAGCTTATAGATACTATTTTCCTCCTACTGCAGATAAAGGAAAAGGAAAAGTATAAGAAGGAAGGCGACAAGGAGATGCTGTGACAGTGTGTGTGATGCCAGGACTATGGAGAGATCCAGAGTTCGCTAGGGAATTTTCAGGACCTACCTGTTTAGAGTTTTAGTTTATGTTATTATGAAGTTGAGATTGTAATTGAGTTATTCCGCACTTGTAGCTTGTTATGTCCTATCGTTGGAGTTCTATCTGTTTACTATTGCTAGAATAGTTTTTTTTTAGTTGTTGGTCATTATTACTGCATGGTTGATTAATATATAAATGTTCCAACCGCCTGTGGCTGATGTATACATGTTATGTATCCCAGTTTGGGGTCACCGGTACAGGGGAGATGCTGCCGAAAATTTTTCGGTAGGGTTTTCCATGTGATTTTTAAATCATACCGGTTAAGTAGAGTTAGCAGTTAAGTAACGGTCATCCTTAGAGTGTAGTAGTGGTAAGAAGGGTGGTCGTTACAGTTGGTATCAGAGCAGTTTCCATTCTCCAGCGTCACACACATTAGCATCAGCCTTGCCGTCTTCCAAGTAAGATTACCTCTACTTAATTTATGCACCTTGTTTTGTTATTACAGTTCATGTTTATATGCCTACTGCTTGTTAGTATGTGATAGTTTTAAACATGATATCATTAGTTGTATAACTGTGATTACATTAGTTATGTATGTCCTCTATGTCTTTAGAAATGGCACGAGGACGCCCAGCTAGAAGGGCACTAGCTACTGAGCCCCAGCAAGAGACAGGCAGTTCAGTGCCTCCTCCAGACCTTACAGCATTAGTGGCTCAGTTGCAGCAGCAGCTAGCTGAACAGCAATAGGAAATAGCCACCTTAAAGTCTTAGAGGTTCCACCAGCTCAGCCTACAGCACCAGCGCCAGCACCAGTACCAGCACCAGCAGTCCCAGCAGCTGAGCCAAGAAAGGAAGCCTATCTGATCCAGTGGCAGCGAGTCAAGCCAGAGAACTTCTCAGGCACTAGTGAACCATGGGATGCACAAGCCTGGTTCAAAACACTGGAGAGCACGATGGAGCTTCTGGACTGGCCAGAACACGAGAAGGTGAAGTGTGCCTCCTTCTGCGACAAGAGACGCACGCATGTGGTGGGAGAGAGTCAGAGCGAAGCGCCCAGTGAACCAGATGACATGGGCTGACTTCGAGAAAGAATTCTTCGAGGAGTTCTTTCACATGCGGGTCACAAACCGCCACTACGACGAGTTCACGGAGTTTCGTCAGGGCAACCTATCAGTTGAGGAAGCCGTGAAGAAATTCAATAGACTGGCTCGTCTATGTCCCGAATTAGTCAGCACAGAAAAGGAACGAGTTCGGCTGATGCTCAAAATGTTGAGGCCGGAAATAGCGATGAATGTGGCCGGTGGCATCCATAGGCCACAAACCACAGAAGAACTAGTGAGTAGTGCTCTGATCACCGAGCACTACCAGAACAGCATAAAGCAGCAGCAGCAAGTCTCCTTAGAGTCCAAAGGCCAAGGAAACTCTCACACTCAAAAACAGCAAGGCCACAGCTCTAACTGGAAAGGGGACTCCAACAGCAAGCGCAAATCAGGGAGTGACCCAAAAGGAGGACCATCTAGCAAGCGACCCAGTTATCCAAAGTGTGCTACTTGTGGGAAATTCCACCCAGGGGTTTGTCGCAAGGGCACACGAGGATGCTTTGAATGTGGACAAGAAGGGCACATGGCCAAGCAGTGTCCGAACAAGACCGGTCTTCCTCAGCCACAGCAGATTCAGTATGCAGGCCAGCCAGCTCAGTTATATCAGATGTAGTCCGCTCTAGAAGGTCCACTTATCAGCCAGGGCAGATTAGAAGGCCCTCCAGCTATGGCGGATGCGAGGATCTACTCACTCACCAGAGAGGACGTAGCCAACGCCTCGACAGTTGTCACAGGTCAGATTAGTATTTTTCAGTATAGTGCTACTGTTCTATTTGATACTGGGGCAACCCATTCTTATATAGCCAGGGCATTCGCCGAAAAATTAGCAATACCCCAGAGGTACTCAGTAGTCAGTTTCTAACAACATTACCTTCGGGAGAAGTTATGGCATCCACGCACTGGCTCAGAACAGTGCCAGTCATGATAGCAGACAGAGAACTCTTTTGGTGATCTGATAGTGCTAGACATGACTGACTACGATGTCATATTTGGAATGAACTTCCTGATCAGATACGGTGCCTCCATAGAGTGCCATAAACAGAAAGTCGTATTCCAACCTGAAGCAGAAGCACAGTTCGAGTACATCGGAGAACCCAAGAGAAAAAGGGCAAGTTAAGTCCTCGATACGTAAGACCCTACCCCGATCACAGAGAGAATTGGGAAGGTAGCTTACAAGCTAGACTTACCTCAAGATATGTCAGAAATACACAATGTGTTTCATGTCTCCATGTTAAGAAGTGTATTCACGACCTTAGCCAAGTGATTCAGCCTCAGACAGTGCAGATCCAAGAGGATCATAGCTATAAGAGCAGACACAGATAGTGGACAGAGCAGACAAGAGACTAGGAAACAGAGAAGTGTCATTAGTAAAAGTCATCTGGTAGAACCAGAAGCACGAGAAAGTTACTAGGGGAGCGTGGAGACAACATGAGACAGAAATATATCCAGAATTATTCTAAGTTCGAGGACGAACTTTTTATAAGGGAGGGAGAATTGTAACATCCCAAAATTTCACTATTTGAAGTCTTAAAAGACCTTATTAAAATCTAGAAATGCTTTAGAAAAATTCTAAAGATTTTTAGAAATTTTTAGAGTATTTTTATGGAATTTTTAGAGTTCGTTTGGTATTTTTACCAAGAGAAAGAAGTTTTAAAAAGAAAGTGTTGAAGTCGGGTTTTGAACCCAAGACCTCGGACCCGAACCAGATCTTAACGAACTCAGCCCAACCATCTGGTCTACGGATGATTTGTTAATTATATATGGAGCGATATATATTTAAGTAGTAGTTAGGAACAGTAAAATAAATTGAAAATAAAAGTGCGCGGCTGAGGAATCGAAGCCGTGACCTGAGATTTGGTTAAAGCCGGGCTGACCAAGTGTGCTAGCGATCATTCTTATTTAAAAAGGAGAAATATTCTATTTAAGAAGTAGTTAATGAATAGGAAATAAATAGGAAGGAAAAATGGTTGCAGCCAAGTTTCGAACCCATGCGCTAGGCCTTAAGCAGAACGCAGCCCACCAACAGACCAGCCGAACTTTTCTTAATAAAACCCGAATCAAGTTGTATTTAAGCAATAGTTAGTTAACAGAATATTAAAGTTATAAGAAGAGAACTTAGGTTTTCCCCGTGACAAAATCTTCTTCCTCCCCTTTCTCTCGGCGACGGCGTTTTCTCTCGGGCGAAAAACGCAGCGAGCTTTAGGGCGTCTCCGGCGGCCGGCGAGCACCCTTCTCCGTGAGTTCTTCATACCTTTGTGATCCTCTCGTCGAGGAGAGCAAGAAGATACCAAGAGATCATCGAGGAAGCATATATCCGAAGCCCTAGAAGCCTCCTTCTTCTTGGTTGTAAGTCCAAGAATAGCGAGGTGAGTTGCTTCTCACCTGCAGTAGGAGTTGTTTCGAGCTTTGATTCATTTTCATGGCTTTCGGATTCTTGTTTTCTTTTGAATTTCGAAGCATGTTGTAAGTTTTTTTTGGTTTTGATGTTCCACCGTGAACCCTAAAGAAAGAAGAGAAGGATTAGTGCAGTTTAAGCCTGAAGAACAGTTACAAATATGGTCCTAGATTTCCCGTAGTAGTGTTCTCTTATTAGTTGCATCTTGGTTTTTTTTCCTTGCTGTGCTACAAGGCATGTAGAATAGTTGCAATTTAAGTTCCTTTTGTTTAGTTGCCGTGTGCCTCAAAGAAGGGAAATAGGCCAATGTTCCTTTTGTTTTGAATTCCAGTAGATTGCAGAATAGTATACCTTGTTAACAAAACGTGACAAACAGCTATGCTCATATGTTCTTAGTAGCAAATCTTTGTAGTATCGAACATGAAGAAGGATTATCGATTTTGGTTCTTTTTAGTATAAGAAAATTCCATGTTGTTAGGTCAATGAAACAATGATTTTGATGAACTGATTTAATTCGGAAAGTTTCAGTTGGATTCTTAGTAGTTAATCCATGCATGAAGTTTTGATTTCTAGTAGCAATTTTCTTGATCCATCTTTTACTTCCCTATGCATGAGTTAGATTTTTATTTGTTAGTTCCTTTGAAGCTAGTTTAAGTTCCGTGAAGCATGATATTCTGTTAATTCCATACAGCAACGATTCCTTATTTTCTAGATTCTATTGCATGCCTAGTAGTTGAATTGGTTTACTTTCACAGCATGCTTAAGTTGTTCTAGTTTCCTGCTTGCTATTGGAATAACATGAGCAGTTCTATGTGAATAACATGAGCAGTTCTATTTTTATAGCATGCAGATTTTTTATAAGTAAAGTATGCAGATTTTTGTTAAGCTTTGCATGCAGATTTATGTTAAGCTTTGTATACAGATTTTCAGTACGTAGGGTGTGTTCTAGCGCACACCAAGTGCTTGATAAAATACTTAGCTCCATATAATGCTACAGTAGGCATTTTAATAGCTCAGTTAATGCAGTAGAAGCATTTAAAATAACTTATTTAGTCTTGCTTCAGCTTATATGGGACTACGGTCCAATGGGTGGGCTCCCACAGTCGCCTCTAGGTTCAGATAACCTAGTTCTAGGTTCAGATAACCTAGTTAAAGCAAGGTAAGAAAATTAGCTATGAAATCAGTATTTTATTTTCAGCAGTGACACTGTACTGGATTAGATATCCATTGGGTTGGGCTCCCACAGTCGTCCCTAGGTTTAGATAACCTAGTAAACCCTACTAGACTCGGAACTTGCAATCCCGGGTTTAGTTAGGGATGCGCGCACAGCAAGTACAGTTGCCGGGCCCATCAGCAGCATGATTATTATTTTAATCTATTATGTAAATAGTTTTCAAAACTTCACAAATTAGTTATGTGAATATAAGTTAGACTCAGTTTAGCATTAATTAGTTTAGCTTAGGTATCAATTCAGTTTCTTATTGATACACATGATAGTTCTATGATTAGCTTCACATGTTAGCTTTTCAGTTAGTTTCTTCGCTATTTATGAGCATGATTATCTTTACATGTTAGCTTTTCAGTTAGTTCCTTCGCTATCTATGAGTATGATTAGTCATACATGTTTAGTATTTCAGTTAGTATGATTCCTTTATTGATTTATGAGCATGATTATCTTTACATGTTAGCTTTTCAGTTAGTTTCTTCGCTATTTATGAGCATGATTATCTTTACATGTTAGCTTTTCAGTTAGTTCCTTCGCTATCTATGAGTATGATTAGTCATACATGTTTAGTATTTCAGTTAGTATGATTCCTTTATTGATTTATGAGCATGATTATCTTTACATGTTAGCTTTTCAGTTAGTTTCTTCGCTATTTATGAGCATGATTATCTTTACATGTTAGCTTTTCAGTTAGTTCCTTCGCTATCTATGAGTATGATTAGTCATACATGTTTAGTATTTCAGTTAGTATGATTCCTTTATTGATTTATGAGCATGATTATCTTTACATGTTAGCTTTTCAGTTAGTTTCTTTGCTATTTATGAGCATGAGTAGCTTTACATTTTAGCATTCAGTTTTAGCATGTTTTTATTTATATACATGCATATCGAGTTTTTGTGAGTAGGATAGCGCTCACTAAGCTTTTAGCTTATAGATACTATTTTCCTCCTACTGCAGATAAAGGAAAAGGAAAAGTATAAGAAGGAAGGCGACAAGGAGATGCTGTGACAGTGTGTGTGATGCCAGGACTATGGAGAGATCCAGAGTTCGCTAGGGAATTTTCAGGACCTACCTGTTTAGAGTTTTAGTTTATGTTATTATGAAGTTGAGATTGTAATTGAGTTATTCCGCACTTGTAGCTTGTTATGTCCTATCGTTGGAGTTCTATCTGTTTACTATTGCTAGAATAGTTTTTTTTTAGTTGTTGGTCATTATTACTGCGTGGTTGATTAATATATAAATGTTCCAGCCGCCTGTGGCTGATGTATACATGTTATGTATCCCAGTTTGGGGTCACCGGTACAGGGGAGATGCTGCCGAAAATTTTTCGGTAGGGTTTTCCATGTGATTTTTAAATCATACCGGTTAAGTAGAGTTAGCAGTTAAGTAACGGTCATCCTTAGAGTGTAGTAGTGGTAAGAAGGGTGGTCGTTACAGATAACACCACTAAAAATGTTTCAACAACTAATAAAATACACCATTATTGTTCTCAGTTCTGAGAGGACAGTCTACCTTAATGTCCTAGTTTTCCAATCATTACAATTTGGACTACTAAGTCTATTCTATAGTATAACAACTAGGGGATTGACTAACATTTGAAATCCTAAGAATCACAAAAATATTTGGTCAAAACCAACATCTCAAAATCCCCGTGAATTTTGTATGTCACGTTAGTGTGGACGTATACAAATTTTAAAAGGAGATTTCATCCTTTAATTTTATTATCTCGTCAACCTATGACAAATAAAATTAATAGTTGGTCTGTCTTTGATCAAATATTTGATCAAGACTCTAAATTTAAAATAATATTGATTCCTCTAACAATACTATTTAAATTTACCAACACCTCAAAACACCATGAATTTTGCATGCCACGTTAGTGTGGACGTATACAAAATCATCATTTGTAAGAGGAGGGTTTTACCCATTAACTATCTTGTCAACCTAACTGTATGATGAATAAAATTATCTCAAACACCGTTAATTTTGTATGCCACGTTAGTGTGAACGTATACAAAATCAATCATTTGTAAGAGGGGTTTTAACCCATTAATTTTATTATCTTATCACCCTAGTTTTATGACAAATTAATAGTTGGTTTCCCTTTGGTCACACAAGTGATAGCAGTGACTCCGTTGGGGAGGATACTATTAAATGTGTCTAAGTGTATACCATTACTTGATACTAAGTCCATTAAATAGAATTGTGCCCCTTCAGTTGGAGAAGATCACACACATCCTAAATAACTTCCTATAACCATCCATTAAGGAAGTTTGATCTATGGATCTGCAAACAAACTCATCCGTTGTGGAGGGAGGCACTCAGAGCCAACACGCAAGCTTGTTGCATCACTTACAAACTAGTAATGGAGACCGTGGGATTAATATACTAATCCCTCTCCCACTTAGTTATTTAAAGTGAGGAATTTTAAACTATCCTAGCATACATCACATGCATACACACACATCACAGTAAATAAAAGCAATAAATATAGAAATTATTTTCCAACTATTATGGCATTTTCATCACTGTCCTCCGTGTGCTCCAACCCTAGCTGCTGCCTTCTTTATGTTAGAGTGTATACTAAAAGCCTAGCTTTTGGTATAAATATTTATCTAGAAATAAGAATCACATTGGTCAAATGTCTACATTTATGATAAATGTAGTTGTTCAATTAATTTATATTGTAGATAACATGGTGTATGGTGTCACACACAGAAGATCATGTTATCAGTACCTTATAAATTATAAACAGTAGCTCACGACCATAATGGAAAGGAACAAACCATTAGAAGGTCGTAGTGTAATTAGGTATTAGTTTATCTTAACTATATAATTACACTAGTACACTTAGAGTGTATTGAGTAGGACCATTAGAGGTCGTTTCTTTTATACTGACTTTATAAAGAAACAAAGACCTTAGTTATTATGGAAGTGTGTGCTCTTAATCCTAATATAATAACAAACACATATATTTGATATTTATTTCTTTAATTTATCAATGGGTGAGATTTAGTTCGATGAATCAATAAGCCCGATAAGTTGGGAAATGATATCACTTATAGTGTGTGTTGTTGATTATAGAAAGAAACTGTGTCCTAGTGATCTAGGTTGAGAATGTCCCCAAGAGGAGCTCATAAGGATTGTCATGTTAAACCCTGCAGGTGGACTTAGTCCGACATGACAATGAAGTTGAGTGGTACTACTCTTGGAGCTAGATATTAATTAAGTGAGTTGTCAGTAACTTACTTAATTAGTGGACATTTGTTATCTTAAACACAGGGAGACTAACACACTCATAATAAGAAGGAGCCCAAAATGTAATTTGGGATTGGTGCGGTAGTTCAATAATAGTTCTTTAGTGGAATGAATTATTATTGATGAAATTAAGTTGTGTGTTCGGGCGAACACGGGATGCTTAATCGGGAGACCAAAACCAATTCCTCCTCTCGGTCCCTATCGTAGCCTCTAGTATATAGAGATTTATACCCACCGCATACCCACCTTCTTACCCATCCAATAGGGCCGGCCAAGCTAGCTTGGAACCCAAGCTAGGGCCGGCCAAGTCCAAGTGGATGAGCCATGTAGGTGGCCGGCCAAAGCTTGGGTCCCAAGCTTTGGTGGCCGGCTACTAGAATATTAAAAAAGATTTTTATTAAAATTATTTCTTATGTGGATATCATGATTTTAAAAGAGAGTTTAAAAAATTAAAAATTTCCTTTCTACAAAAGATTAAGAGAAGAGATTAATCTCTTTCCTTATTTGTAGATTAAAAGGATGGTTTTAATTTTTGGTAAAAACTTTCCTTATTTGTAAATCATTTACATGTTTAAAAGAGAGTTTAAAATTTGAAATCTTTCCTTATTTGTTGATTAAAGGAGGATTTTAAATTTTAAGAAAACTTTCAATTTTAATCATGTTCATGATTTAAAAGAGAGTTTAAAATTAAATATTTTCTTTTATAAGTTTCTACAAAAGATTAAGAAAAGATTTGATATCTTTCCTTATTTATAGATTAAAAGAGATTTTAATTTTTAGAGATAACTTTCTTTTTAACCACATGTTTAAAAGAAATATTTTAATTTATAAAATTTCCTTTTTTATTAACCACCATGAAAGGAAAAATTATTTGAGAAATTTTTATAAATTTCTGAAAGCAAATTAGGAAGTTTTAATTCTTGTGTGAATTAAAATTTCCTTGATTTGTGGAATGGTGTGGCCGGCCATTGTATTTGTAAAAAGGAAATTATTTTTAATTAAATAAAATTTTCTTTTTCATGGAAAAATAATTAAGGAAGTTTTTAATTAAATTTCCTTATTTGCCAAGACCAAGGATTATAAAAGAGGGGGTAGAGAAGGCTTCATGGTGAACAACTCTATTCTATTCTTCCTCTCTTTTCCTCCTTGGTGGCCGGCCCTAGCTTCTTTCTCTTCTCTTCTTCTTGTGGCCGGCGGCAATCCCTCTTGGAGCTCTTGATGGTGGCCGGTTCTAGCTAGGAGAAGAAAGAGAGAAAGGAGGTTTTGTTTCTTGCATCCCTTGGAGCTTGGTGGTGGTGGCTGGACCTCTACTTCTCTTGGAGAATTTTGGTGGCCAAAAACCTAGAAGGAAGAAGAAGGTGCTTGGTGGTTCTCATCTCGGAAGATCGTTGCCCACACAACGTCCGAGGTTAGAAGAGGAATACGGTAGAAGATCAAGAGGTCTTTCTAGAAGGTATAACTAGTATTTTTTCTTTCTGCATCATACTAGTTATTTTTGGAAATAATACCAAATACAAGAGGCTTACGATTCTAGTGTTTCGAATTTGTTTTCGATATAGTGTTTTTTTGTTTTTCTTTTCCTTGTGATTTGATTGTTCTTTTCGGTTAACCTAAAGTTATTTTAGGAAATTAAATATTAGCTTTCCATAAAAGGTTTTGTCTAGTCGGTGGTGGTTGCTCCCATATCCAAGAAGGTCATGTGCCTCGCCACGTCAGTACTGGGAACCAATTATGGAAATTAATGTTTAATGGAATTAATAACTTAAGGTGATTTGGGTCGAACGTGTTAAGTTCCGCAGGAGATCCAAGTCTAAACCTAAAAGAACATATAGATTAAGTTTTGGATCAAAAGTGTTAAGTTCCGCAGGCGATCCAAAGTTTAATTTAAAAGAACACATGGTAGCTAGGAAAAGGTTCAGACCTTTGTACAAAATTTTTGTACAGTGGAATCTCTAGGTTTTCCGAGTAGCAACCAACAATTGGTATTAGAGCTAGGGTTTTGCCTCTGTGTATTTGGTATTAGTTTAATTATGCACATATCATACATAATTTAGGCAGGATAATAGTAGGATGTGCTAACTTTGTGGATGCAGGATCCAACTATTATGACTTATAGTTTTATGTGTGTGATTGGACCCTTGGACATGTCAAGGGCATTTATATGTGTGTGCATGATTGTATTAAAATACAGCAGGAGCTGTATTTAGTTTTATTAGGATTTTATTTTTTGATCTAGATACATGTACATTCCTTCGAGGAATATAGGATCGAAAAATGTAAAAATTCTATATATGTCGCGAATCGAATCTTGCAAGGCGTGGAACTTTTTGAGGACCAGAGGCGCAGCGGAACAAGGAGCAAGATGGATGCGACAACTAGACCCGGTGGCAGTGGCCAAAGATGGCAGCAGCTAGGGTTGGTGACACACGGAGGACAACAATAGATAAAAGCCATAATAGTTGAAAATTAGATTTTCTATTTATTGCTTTTATATTGTACTGTGTGTGCATGTTAGTATACATAGACTAGTATAGTTAAAAATTCCTCGTTTATAAATAACTAAGTGGGAGAGGGATTTTTAAATAAATCCCATGGTCTCCATTACTGGTTTGTAAGTGATGCAAACAAGCTTGCGCGTTGGCTCTGAGTGCCTTCCTCCATAACGGATGAGCTTGTTTGTGGATCACTAGAACAGACTTCCAATTTTGGATGACTATAGGAAGTTAATTAAGAGCGTGTGATCTTCCCCAACGGAAAAGCATAATCTTATTAATGGACTTAGTGTCAAGTAATGGTATACACTTAGGCATGTCTAATAGTATCCTCCCCATCGGAGTCACTGCTATTATTTGTGTGACCGAAGAAAACCAACTATTAATTTGTCAAATAAAAAGGTTGACAAGATAATAAAATTAAAAACCCCTCTTACAAATGTTTGATTTTGTATACGTCCACACTAACGTGGCATACAAAATTTACGGTGTTTGAGGTAATTTTATTTGTCATAAAGATTTATTGACAAGATAATTAATGGGTAAAACCCTCCTCTTACAAATGTTTAAATTTTGTATCGTCCACACTAACGTGGCATGCAAAATTCACGGTGTTTGAGGTGTTGGTGAATTTAAATAATATTGTTTGAGGAATCAATGTTATTTTAAATTCAAAGAGTTTTGACCAAATATTTGATCAAAGACAGATCAACTATTAATTTTATTCGTCATAAAGTAAAGTTGACGAGATAATAAAATTAATGAATAAAATCTCCTCTTCGATTTTGTATATACAAAATTCATGGAGATTTTAAGGAGTTGATCTTGACCAAATATTTTTGTGATTCTTAGGATGTTTGTCAATCCCTAGTAGTCATACTATAGAAAAAGACTTAGTAGTCCCAATTGTAATGATTGGAAATAGGACTTGGACATTAAGGTAGACTGTCTTCTTAGAACTAAGAACAATTTAGGTGTATTTAATTCATTAGTTGAAACATGTCTAGTGGTGTTATCTACCAGAACCTGTAGTGTAGATACAAGATGCCATTAATCATGTCTGCAATTCAGGGTTCCAGGAAACCCGACAACTAAATGAAAGGTAAATCACCGTCCACATGAGCACTACTGTAAAAGTGGTAGTTGTTGCAGTGGGAGATGTTTATCCTTTGATAAGAATAAAATATGGGTTTTAAGTAATTGTCTTTACGTACCAAGTTTAGAAAGAACCTGATTTCAGTTTCTAAACTATTATAGATATTGTGTCTATTTTGATAACAAAGATGTTATCAAGAAAAATAAGGAAATTATCTATTCTGGTATGATGGTTGACAATTTATAATCCAATAACTCCCACGATGCAACAAATGGAAATTAGTAACACATCTTCTAATTTTAAGAGAAAGCAACCTTCAGAAAAGAACCAATTATATCTTTGGCATCTAAAAGCTAGGTTATACTTGAGTAGGATTCATTGGTAGCTGATGAACTTTTGGGTTCATTGGTAGTGGAAATCTTTCCAACCTGCGAGTTTTACTTAGAAAGAAAATAACCAAGAAGCTTTTAAGGGGTATGGAGTCAAATATATGTTGAAATTGGTTCATTCTGATTTGTGTGATCTTATGACTATCCAGACAAGAGGTAGTATTAAATATTTTGTCTATTTTATATACAACTATTCAAGATACAAATAAATTTACTTAATGTGCCGCAAGACTAAGTACTTTGATTAGTTCAAAGAGTACAAGGCTGATGCGGAGAAATGTTAAAGTAAAAGTCACTATGGTAAGATCGTAGTGGCAAGTACCTCTTGGGAGAATTTAGGAGTCACTTATCAGAAGTTAAATTTCAATCCCAACTAACTGCATCTGGTACACCCCAACAGAATGATGTAGTAGAAAGAAGGTATAGGACTCTTATGGAATAATTAGATAGGTGATGAGTTATTCAGAAAATTACCAAATTTGTTTTAAGGATATGCTCTGGAAACGAAAGTGAACGTAGTACCTTCCAAAGTCATAACTCTCTACTCATATAGAGTTGCTGAATAGGCGTAAGCCTATTTTGAAGCATATTCGGATTCGGGTAATCCAGCACATATGAGAGATAATGATAAGTTGGATAGGAGTTCACTTGTTTGTAAGTTATCCTAGATAAACAAAAGTAGGTTTATAGTCTTAAAAATCAGAAGGTCATTGTTAGCTTCAATGACTGTTTTTTAGAAAAGGACTATATAATGAACCACGTGCTCATAAGTAAATTTGTTCTTAAGGAAATAATAAAAGACATGTCTAATCTAGTACCAACTGTACAAGATGAGATACCACAAGGAAAACTGCAACACGTATCACAAATGATACACAATTACAGAAAGTGTCTTGTCGTAGTGGGAGGGTTGTTAAGCAACCTTAAAAGATTCATGTTTTGGGAGAGTTTTTGAACTCGATCCCTGAAGGACATGAACCCGATCTCCGGACATGTGACGAAGCACTCCAAGATAAATATGCAGCATCTTGGCAAAGAGTAATGAATAATAGAATTAGAATATATGTATTCTAATAAAATCTGGAAGCTTGTAAAACCACCAAGTGGTGTAAAAGCCTTTGGGTGTAAAAGGTCTATAATAGGAAAAGAAGGATAGACAGGAAGGTAGAAACTTTCAAGGCAAGGCTTGATGAAAAAGGAAACTTTTTCACTGGTAGTCATGCTTAAGTCTATCCGGATTCTTTTATCTATTTGGCAAGTGGATGTCAAGACAACATTCCTTAATGGAAGTCTTGAAGAAAGCATCCATATAAAGCAACCAGAATGGTTCATTGCAAAGGGCTAAGAGCATCTTGTGTGCAAGCTCAATCAGTCTATGGACTGAGGCAAAGCTTCAAGGTCTTAGAACATCTGGTTTATTAAAGTCTATGGATTTATTTAGTAACCGGATAAGTCTTGTGTATACAAAAGGCGTGATAGAAACGTGGTGGTATTTCTTGTACTATACGTAGATAACATTTTTGGTAGTTGGAAACAATATCAAAGTGTTGTCAGAAGTAAGGGTATGGTCGTCCAAACAATTCGATATGAAGGAATGTAAATATTCTTGAGATCAAAGTAATAAGGGATCGCAAGAAAAGAATATTTTACTTATCCCAAGCTTCATACATCGAAAAAATCCTTGCTCGTTTTAAGCATACAAAACTCCAAGAAAGGTTTCTTACCTTTTCAGGATAGAGTAACTTTATCTAAAGATGTCTCTGTAAACATCAAAGGAGATAAAGGAAATAAAGGCAGTTCTTTATGCTTCGGCTGACAGAAGCCTAATGTATGCTATGCACGAGATCAGAAATCTGTTTTGCCAAGGGCATAGTTAGCAGATATCAAAGTAACTCTAGACAAGGACAGTGGACTGCAGTAAATCATATATTGAAGTACCTTAGAGGTACTAGAGATTATATGCTAGCTTACAAGGCAGTTAATTTGGTCCTTGTGGGTTACATGGATTTTGATTTCCAATCGGATAGGGACAATAATAAGTCAACCTCGGGGTTTTGTGTTTACTTTAGGAGGTAAAGTCATAACTATGGAAGAGTGATAAGCATAGGTGTTTTTCTGGACTCCACCATAGAAGTTTAGTATATGGCAAGCCTCTGAGGCAGCCATAAAAGCTTAATGACTCAATAACCTCAAGATAGACTTAGATATGATTTCTGGTTTGTCTAAAGATTATTACAATTTATTGTAATAATGTTGGTGCAGTAGCAAACTCAAAGAAACCATAAGTCTATAAGGCAAGTAAACACAATAGTGCGCAAGTACCACCCAATACGAGAAATAGTATAAACGAGGAGAAGTTGTTGCCGCCCAGATTGCATCAGGTGATGACCTACAGATCCTTTCACTAAGGTCCTTAAGGCAAGAGCTTTTGAAGGGCATGTTGAAGGGTTGGGAATCAGATGTATGGCAGCAGATATGGTAGCTTAGTCTTTTAGTATAAGTGGGAGATTGTTAGAGTGTATACTAAAAGCCTAGCTTTTGGTATAAATATTTATCTAGAAATAAGAATCACATTGGTCAAATGTCTACATTTATGATAAATGTAGTTGTTCAATTAATTTATATTGTAGATAACATGGTGTATGGTGTCACACATAGAAGATCATGTTATCAGTACCTTATAAATTATAAACAGTAGCTCACGACCATAATGGAAAGGAACAAACCATTAGAAGGTCGTAGTGTAATTAGGTATTAGTTTATCTTAACTATATAATTACACTAGTACATTTAGAGTGTATTGAGTAGGACCATTAGAGGTCGTTTCTTTTATACTGACTTTATAAAGAAACAAAGACCTCAGTTATTATGGAAGTGTGTGCTCTTAATCCTAATATAATAACAAGCACATATATTTGATATTTATTTCTTTAATTTATCAATGGGTGAGATTTAGTTCGATGAATCAATAAGCCCGATAAGTTGGGAAATGATATCACTTATAGTGTGTTGTTGATTATAGAAAGAAACCGTGTCCTAGTGATCTAGGTTGAGAATGTCCCCAAGAGGAGCTCATAAGGATTGTCATGTTAAACCTGCGGTGGACTTAGTCCGACATGACAATGAAGTTGAGTGGTACTACTCTTGGAGCTAGATATTAATTAAGTGAGTTGTCAGTAACTTACTTAATTAGTGGACATTTGTTATCTTAAACACAGGGAGACTAACACACTCATAATAAGAAGGAGCCCAAAAATGTAATTTGGGATTGGTGCGGTAGTTCAATAATAGTTCTTTAGTGGAATGAATTATTATTGATGAAATTAAGTTGTGTGTTCGGGGCGAACACGGGATGCTTAATTTCATCGGGAGACCAAAACCAATTCCTCCTCTCGGTCCCTATCGTAGCCTCTAGTATATAGAGATTTATACCCACCGCATACCCACCTTCTTACCCATCCAATAGGGCCGGCCAAGCTAGCTTGGAACCCAAGCTAGGGCCGGCCAAGTCCAAGTGGATGAGCCATGTAGGTGGCCGGCCAAAGCTTGGGTCCCAAGCTTAGGTGGCCGGCTACTAGAATATTAAAAAAGATTTTTATTAAAATTATTTCTTATGTGGATATCATGATTTTAAAAGAGAGTTTAAAAAATTAAAAATTTCCTTTCTACAAAAGATTAAGAGAAGAGATTAATCTCTTTCCTTATTTGTAGATTAAAAGGATGGTTTTAATTTTTGGTAAAAACTTTCCTTATTTGTAAATCATTTACATGTTTAAAAGAGAGTTTAAAATTTGAAATCTTTCCTTATTTGTTGATTAAAGGAGGATTTTAAATTTTAAGAAAACTTTCAATTTTAATCATGTTCATGATTTAAAAGAGAGTTTAAAATTAAATATTTTCTTTTATAAGTTTCTACAAAAGATTAAGAAAAGATTTGATATCTTTCCTTATTTATAGATTAAAAGAGATTTTAATTTTTAGAGATAACTTTCTTTTTAACCACATGTTTAAAAGAAATATTTTAATTTATAAAATTTCCTTTTTTATTAACCACCATGAAAGGAAAAATTATTTGAGAAATTTTTATAAATTTCTGAAAGCAAATTAGGAAGTTTTAATTCTTGTGTGAATTAAAATTTCCTTGATTTGTGGAATGGTGTGGTCGACCATTGTATTTGTAAAAGGAAATTATTTTTAATTAAATAAAATTTTCTTTTTCATGGAAAAATAATTAAGGAAGTTTTAATTAAATTTCCTTATTTGCCAAGACCAAGGATTATAAAAGAGGGGGTAGAGAAGGCTTCATGGTGAACAACTCTATTCTATTCTTCCTCTCTTTTCCTCCTTGGTGGCCGGCCCTAGCTTCTTTCTCTTCTCTTCTTCTTGTGGCCGGCGGCAATCCCTCTTGGAGCTCTTGATGGTGGCCGGTTCTAGCTAGGAGAAGAAAGAGAGAAAGGAGGTTTTGTTTCTTGCATCCCTTGGAGCTTGGTGGTGGTGGCCGGACCTCTACTTCTCTTGGAGAATTTTGGTGGCCGAAACCTAGAAGGAAGAAGAAGGTGCTTGGTGGTTCTCATCTCGGAAGATCGTTGCCCACACAACGTCCGAGGTTAGAAGAGGAATACGGTAGAAGATCAAGAGGTCTTTCTAGAAGGTATAACTAGTATTTTTTCTTTCCGCATCATACTAGTTATTTTTGGAAATAATACCAAATACAAGAGGCTTACGATTCTAGTGTTTCGAATTTGTTTTCGATATAGTGTTTTTTTGTTTTTCTTTTCCTTGTGATTTGATTGTTCTTTTCGGTTAACCTAAAGTTATTTTAGGAAATTAAATATTAGCTTTCCATAAAAGGTTTTGTCTAGTCGGTGGTGGTTGCTCCCATATCCAAGAAGGTCATGTGCCTCGCCACGTCAGTACTGGGAACCAATTATGGAAATTAATGTTTAATGGAATTAATAACTTAAGGTGATTTGGGTCGAACGTGTTAAGTTCCGCAGGAGATCCAAGTCTAAACCTAAAAGAACATATAGATTAAGTTTTGGATCAAAAGTGTTAAGTTCCGCAGGCGATCCAAAATTTAATTTAAAAGAACACATGGTAGCTAGGAAAAGGTTCAGACCTTTGTACAAAATTTTTGTACAGTGGAATCTCTAGGTTTTCCGAGTAGCAACCAACACTTTAGCCACCGCCATCGGGTCAAGTCGTCGCATACATCTTGCTTCTTATTCCGCTGCGCCTCTGGTGCTCCATAAGTACCACGCCTCGCAAGAATCCGATCCGCGACAAATATAGAATTTTACATATATTGATCCTATATTCCATAAATGGAATGTACATGTATTCTAGAACAAACAAAAAATGTAAAATCCTAATAACTAATACAGCTCCTGTTGTATTTAATTTTACAATCATGCACACACAATTAAATGCCCTTGACATGTCCAAGGGTCCAATCACACATAATAAAAATATGCCATAATAGTTAGAGTCTGCAACCACAAAGTTAGCACATCCTACTATTATCCTGCCTAAATTATGTATGACATGTGCATAACCTATTTGAAAACCAAATACACAGAGGCAAACCCTAGCTCTGATACTAATTGTTGGTTAATCCTAGGAAAACGAACCGGTTCCACTGTGCAAAAATTTTTGTACAAGTGCCGAACCTTTCCTTAAATAACCTATTGTGTTCTTTAGAAGTTAAATTAGGAATCGCAGACGGAACTTAACATCATTGATTCCAAATTTAACTTATCTGTTCTTAATGGTTTAGATTTGAATCGCAAGCGGAACTTAACACTATTGATTCAAACCTACCTAGATTATTAATTCCATAAATATTAATTTCCAAAATTGGCTTCCAGGACTGCATGGCGAGGCACATGGCCTTCTTGGATATGGGAGCAACCACCACCACCTAGGCAAAGCCTTTTAAGGAAAGCTAATATTTATTTCCTTAAATAACTCTAGGTCAACCAAAAGGAACAATCGAAACACAAGTTCGAAAAAGAAGAAAACACAAACTCGAAAAACTATTTTGAAAAACTAGATCTAATTGCCTCTTGTATTTAGAATTCATACAAAGAGAAAAACTAGCATGATGCGGAAAACAATTGCTAATTATACCTTCTCTTTGTATGCTAATGACCTCGAGATCTTCTGCCGTATTCCTCGCCTCGCCTTGAACGTCGTGTGGGCGACGAACCTCCAAGATGAACACCACCCAAAAGAGAACTTCTCCTCCTTGCAATATTCGGCCACCACCACCACAAAAGAGAAGAGAGCAATGGGAGAGGAAAAAGGGAGAGGGCCGGCCACCAAGAGATCACCCAAGCAATAGAATAAGAGTTGTGTCTCATGAAGCCCCCTTACCCCTTCTTTTATATTACTTGCCTAAGGCAAATAAGGAAAGATTTTAATAATTTTCCTTTTCCCTTTTTATTTTCCTTTTCCTTCCTATTGATTGAATTAATTATCAATCAATGATTGAGATCAATCCTATTTGGTTTAGGATTGGGATTGATTTAATCCTATTGGCCGGCCCTTGCTTGGGCACCAAGCAAGGTGGTCGGTCACATTAAAAGGAAAAGAAATTTTTTTTTAATATAAAATTTTACAAGATAAACTCTTATAAAATTTTACAAGCTCTCTTTCCTTAAGTAGGAGTTAAAAAAGGAAAGTTTCTAAAAATTAAAACCATGTTTTAAAATTTAAAAACTCTCTTATAAAATTTCCTTTTTTAACATGATGATAGAAAATTTTAATTTTAAAACTTATCTCCCTTTTTTCTTAAACCATGAGGATGGTTAAAAAGGAAAGTTTTAAAACTTTTAAAACTCTCTATTAAAACATGTGGCCAAATTCAAATTAGAAAAATTTTAAAAATTAAAATCTCTCTTTTAAAACTTATAGTTTTCTACAATGAGAAGATTTTAAAAATTCAAAACAACCCTCCCTTTTTGAATTATTGTGGCCGGCCCCTACAAGCTTGGTCACCAAGCTATAGGGCCGACCCCTTCAAGAGGATATGGCCGGCCATTGCTTGGTCACCAAGCAATGGTCCGGCTCCCTTCTTGGACACCAAGAAGAGCCTTTCATTTGGATGGACTTGAGGCTATAATGAGGCTACGATAGGGATCTAGAGGAGAAATTGATTTTGGCCTTCCGATGAGCTTGAGTATCCCGTGTTCGCCCCGAACACACAACTCAAGTTCATCGATAACAACTCATTCCACTAAAGAGTTATTACCGCACTACCGCACCAATCCCAAATTACATTATGGGCTCCTTCATATCATGAGTGTGTTAGTCTCCCTGTGTTTAAGATTATGAATGTCCACTAATTAAGTAAATTACTGACAACTCACTTAATTAATATCTAGCTCCAAGAGTAGTATCACTCAACTTTATTGTCATGTCGGACTAAGTCCACCTGCAGGGTTTAACATGGCAATCCTTATGAGCTCCTCTTGGGGACATTCTCAACCTAGATAACTAGGACACAGATTCCTTCTATAATCAACAACACACACTATAAGTAATATCATTTCCCAACTTATCGGGCATATTGATTTATCGAGCTAAACCTCACCCTTTGATAAATCAAAGAAATAAATATTAAATATATGTGCTTGTTATTATATTAGGATTAAGAGCACACACTTCCATTATAACTAAGGTTTAGTTCTTTTACTAAGTCAGTACAAAAAGAACTTATCTAAATGATCCTACTCAATACACTTAAAGTGTATCAGTGTAATTTATTAGTTAAGATAAACTAATACTTAATTACACTACGACTATACTGATAGTTTGTTCCTTTCTATCTTAGTCGCGAGCAATTGTTTATAATTTATAAAGAACTGACAACATGATCTTCTAAGTGTGACACAACACTTCATGTTGTCTACTATATAAATTAATTGAACAATTACATTTAATAAATAAATGCAGATATTGACCAAAGTGATTCTTTTATTTTAGCAAATAAATGTTTACAAAAGCTAGGCTTTTAGTATACACTCTAACAGGGACTACACCAATGAATCTGGAAGCGAGGACAAATTGGAAGCCGAGTCTGAGAGAAGCCACGGATCCGTATCCATTTCCGAAGGGCCAAATCCCTCTGTAAGTACGAATCGTCTTTATAATTTAATTAATTATTTAATGCGTCAAGTAGCTATGTCCAATGTTCAGATCAAGTCGCTTCTAAAGGAAGTAACATCCCTTAAAGAAGCGACTAATACCGAATCCTTGACTGAATCTATTCAGACTCGAACATTAACTCAAGTCCAAAAGCTTGAGGAAGAGAATTCTAGCCTGAAAATTCAAATCAAGAATTTGAAGATTGCATTGGAACGGTTTACACTAGGTTCCAAGAATCTTGACTTGATTCTTGGAAAACAGAAAGTCGTATACAATCGATCCAGACTAGGATTTAAAGCAAAATAGAAATTTCAGTCCTATTTATCGCTTATTAACAGATCAAATAGTAAAATAGTCCAAGCATGGGTACCCAAGTCCAACCTATTCAATCAAGTTGGACTTGGTCAATATTGGGTTCCCAAGGATCAAGTACATTACCTTGATAGACCATATCGAGACTATGATTTAGGGGGAGCAAATAGAAAAAATATCCTGATAAAAAGATAAACCATTAAAGGAATATAACTCAAATCTAATTTATAAAGTTAAATAAAAATATACAAAAATCAATAATGTAGGGTGATGCTCTAGAATAGCTGGCACCTCCAAAAGTAACCTACCCGGTAGGGTAACTAGGATTAGAATAAAAAGGGATAACAGTTTAACTTGACCTGTAGTACTGGTGAAGTTTTGGATGATAGTACGTTAGGGAAACTTAGTCTATGCATGTCTAGGAAGATATGACTTCAACCTGGTGCATTTGGCTAAGTGGAACTGACCGAAGCTACCCCTTAAGGATCCTAACTAGTTAGACTGCAAGGTTTTATACTAAGTTCAGTGGATAGGACTACTTGGAAAACCTCGAAGGAATGGTTACTCTAATGATGTCCAGGTGGCTCACCATAGCCCAGAAGTTTATCCAAAGAATGCTTATTTGTTGAGCCCAAAGCTAAACCTGAATCTAACATAAAGTAAAACCAAACCTTATAATTGAACATAATTTTTCTCACAAAATTATAGGATTCTCTGATTTAAAATTTAGATCCGGCGAGATGACTAAGAATTAAATTAACTAATTAAAATCAAATTAATAATTATATTAAACTAAAATTAAATTAACTAAAATTATTTTAAAAAAACTTATTTAAAAATCTTTTAAAACTTATTTAAAAATCTTTTAAAACTTATTTTAAAAAAAATCTTTTAAAATTTTTTTACAACTTATTTAAAAATCTTTTAAAACTTATTTAATTTTTTTTAAAACTTATTTAAAAATCTTTTAAAACTTATTTAAAAAATCTTTTAAAACTTATTTAAAAATCTTTTAAAACTTATTTTTAAAAATCTTATGTTGACAACCCTGAAATCATACTTAAGGGCATTAGGAGAAATAACGTTTATACAATTAACCTACCAACATCCTCAATAAAGTGTTTCCTGACACAACAAGAGGAAACTGAGTTGTGACATAGGAGACTGGGTCACACTCATACTAGACTCATTTCAAAATGAGTCAAAATGGTCTAGTTATAGGTGTTGGATCATAGACGTTCGATAGAGGGGGGGTGAATATCGATTATAAAAATTTTGTCAATAAGAGTAAGCGCAGCAGAAATAGAAAAACAATGCAATGCTAACACAAGAACCAATTTTACTTGGTTCGGAGCCTTTGGCGACTCCTACTCCAAGGCCCACACACGAGGGTGCTTTCGATGGGCAATTCACTAGCAGTTCGAAAGATATTACAAATTAAGTACAGAAAATGCTAATGAAATAATTAAAGCAATACTGACAAAATAAGAGACTTAAAAAGAGAAGCAGCGCGTTTGTCGGAGCTTTGCAGCGTCGCAGGAGCACAAGAGAGCGAGTTCTTCAATTCAGAGTTGTTGTTGATGCTCCACCCCTGACCCTTCTTTTATATGAGGCTCAGGGTGCCCCGAATCCCTTCCGGGCACCCTGGTGAGACGTGGCAGGTCCAACCAGCGAGTTCCACGTGGCGACGACGCGATAGGATAAAAATTGCCTCCCGGGCGCCCGGATCCCCTCCGGGCACCCGGACCACCTTTCTCCAGGGAACATCTTTCCTGCAAGATAAGGTTAGTCTGAGGCAAATAGATAATGTATATCCTATAAAACAAAGTGTTAGCACAGTTTATAAGTTCAATATAAAAAGTATGACTTAGATTCCGTCTTTTCGAGACCGGAATCTAGTCATGATCTCGACTTAGATATCCAAAATGGATCTAAGCCGGATTGACGCCTAATGTTTCCTTCCTGGGAATGCGCCCTCACAGTCACTCCCTTCCAGTGACTTACCTTTACTCACCTGCCAAACGTCCGGTCAGCCCTTCGACCTGTCTGGACTTCCCGCTAGCTATCCGATCAGCCCGTCGACCTAGCTGGACTTCGTGCCAAGCGTTCGGTCAGCCCGTCGACCCTCTTAAACTTCATGCCAAATGCTCGGTCAGCCCGTCGACCCATTTGGACTTCGTGCCAGACATCCGGTCAGCCCGTCGACCTGTCTGGAGTTAGCCTGTACACTCGATCAGAGTGTCAGATAACGACAAACCTAACTTAACCTGATTTGTCATCATCAAAAGCTAAGTTAGATCATTAGTTCTAGCCACACCAACAATCTCTCCCTTTTTAATGGAATGTCAACCTGGTTAAGTTAGTGAAAATATATGAAAAAAAATCAAGCATGATTTTTGAGGGTTTTTTCTAAGGTTTTAAGTTAGTTTCTCAATTTTGCATTTTGCATTTAGTTACTCTAACTTAACCACCTATCCCTCCCCCTTTGGCATTCATCAAATAAGGACATAAGCAAGTAACCAATACAAAATTCAAGCAGAGTAAAAGTTGTAAGAAAAATGTCAAGCTAACTTGGGGGAGTTTTTAAATTGCACTATATAGTAACTTAACTTTTGTAATATAACTAAGTTTTTTTTTTTTGAAAAATGGCTAATTGTAGCAAACTAAGTTGTAATAATTTTTGCAAAATTAATTTTCAAAATGAATTTGCAAACTTAGAAAGAATTTTTTCAATCAGAAATTTGAAAAGCTAATTTTCAAGTATAAGTGTATAAGTTTCGAAGTTTAAGATAGTTTTAAATTTTCAAAATAAGTTGCAACTTTGAAACATTTTTCAAACATAAGTTTTCAAAATTCAAAATTCAAAATTTCAAGGCTAAGTTTTCAAAACTAGATTTATCAAGAAAATTTCCAAATATAAGTTTTAATTTTGAAAAACTTTTCAAAAATTTCAAAGTTGAGTTTTAAAAGATATTTACTTTTCAAAGCTGGTTAAAACTAAGTTTGCCAAAGATGTAATTTTCAAAATCTTAGTTTATAAAATCTAATTGAAGGAAAAGTTAATTTTCAAAGATATATTTATCAAATTAGATTTCCAACGATCAGATTTATTTTTTAAACATTTAAAAAAAATATTTTTAGTAAAGGAAAATTAAATATGAAAATAATTAATCCTCCCCCTAAATCTGACATTCAAAATAGTTGTCTAACCAATTAGGTACTTACTAACTATCAGAAGATAGCAGCTTTCACTTGGTTAATCAAGTTAAGTTCATTGTTATCAGTTAGTGTTTGACTAAACTGAATAACTTAGCTTGATCAATGATTTAACGCCAGACTTATTTTAATGCACTGACATAAGCATCTTAAGTTCAGGTAATTGGCCTATACATCTCACCCCTTTCTATGTTTGTCAATCACAAGCAAAGTAACCCTAGGTGTTGGTGAGATGCTCAAATACTAGTCCTAGGGGAACATGATTTCTAAAGGGATTTTTCTAGTCTAATGCTAAAATTGTTTTGAAATTCTAAAAGTAGGAAAGTTTTGAAAAAAAATAAAACAATTTTAACGTAGAATTTGAAATAGTCAATTTTAAAATAGTTTTGAAATTTGAGAATCCTAGTCTATTAAACACATCCCTAATTTTCTACGTAGATTACTAAATTCACTTTTAGAGAGTGCTTTTGTGAATATGTCAGCTAAATTGGACTTGGACTCAATGTATTTGAGTTCAATGTCACCTTTAGTAACATGATCCCTGATAAAGTGATGCCTAATTTCAATGTGTTTAGTTCTGGAATGATGCACTGGATTTTTTGTTAGGTTAATTGAGCTAATATTATCAATTAAGACTTTGACATTTGTAAGGTTCAAGTTAAAATCTTTTAGGGTGTGCATCATCCATAATAATTGTGCAACGCACTCTCCTATTGCTATATATTCTGACTTAGTTGTGGATAAGGCAACATAGTGTTGCTTTCTACTAAACCAGTTGACAAGTGATGGACCCAGTAATTGGCATCCGCCACTTGTGCTTTTGCAGTCTAATTTGCATCTAGCATAATCTGAGTCAGAGTACCCTATTAATTCAAAGTTATTAGTCCTAGGATACCAAATACCTACATTTGTTGTTCCTTTAAGGTATCTAAAGATTCTTTTGACTTGAGTCAAATGAGATTCTTTAGCACAGGTTTGGTATCTAGCACACATACTAACTGCAAATAAGATATCTAGTCGACTTGCAGTTAAGTATAGTAAGCTACCTATGACACTCCTATAGTATTTTAAATCAATTGGTTTTCTATTGGGGTAATCATCTAGGATTGTGTTTACTGCCATAGGTGTTTTTATCTCTTTGGTGTTTTCCATTCCAAATTTTTTAAGTAATTCCTTAGTATATTTTTATTGATAAATGTAGTTACCTTCATTTGTCTGTTTGATTTGTAATCCTAAAAAGTAGGTTAATTTGCCTACCAGACTCATTTCAAACTCGTGTTCCATTAAACTTGTAAATTCATCTAAAAATTCTGAATTTGTTGAACCAAAGATTATATCATCTACGTAAATTTGTGCTATAAAAATATCTTCTTTTATTAATTTGACAAATAAGGTTGGGTCAATTTGACCTTAGTTAAACCCTTTAGAGATTAGGTAAGAAGTTAGTCTTTCATACCACGCCCTAGGTGCTTACTTAAGTCCATATAAGGCTTTCTTCAATTTATAGACATAATTAGGGTGGTCTAGATTCTCAAACCCAGGTGGTTGACCTACGTAGACTTCTTCTTTTATTAGTCCATTTAGGAATGCTGACTTAATATCCATTTGGTATAGTCTAAATCCTTTGTGTGCTGCATAACTTAGTAACATCCTAATGGACTCTAGTCTAGCCACTGGGGCATATGTTTCATCATAGTCAAGTCCTTCTAGTTGACTAAACCTCTTAGCAACTAGCCAGGCCTTATTTCTAGTAATTTCTCCAGTTTCACTTAATTTGTTTCTAAATACCTATTTTGTTTCTATTATTTTCTTATTCTTGGGTGGTGGTACCAAGTCCCAAACTTCATTACGCTCAAATTGAGTTAATTCTTCTGGCATAGCTATGACCCAGTCTGGGTCAAGTAGTGATTCAGCTATGGTTTTGGATTCAATTTTTGAAATTAAAGATATTTGACTTAGATTTCTAAAGGATGATCTAGTTTGAACCCTAAGATCTGTAATAATCCAAATTTCCTCATTATAAGTCTTAATAGTGCTTAAAAATATTTATAAATTCTTTAGAAATATTCTAGAGATTTTTAGGAATTTTTAGAGTATTTTTATGCAATTTTTGGAGTTCGTTTGGTATTTTTATCAAAAGGAAGAAGTTTCAAAAATAAAGAGGTTTGGCCGAGGTTCGAACCCGCGACCTCCGACCCAACCCGAGTCTTAAGCGAAGCGTGATGACCAAGAACCCAGCAGGGTCGTGCTAATCAAATAGAGGTCGGAAATATATTTATGTAGTAATGGTTAACAGAAATAATTGGGTATTAAGAGGAGAGTTTGGGTTGTTTGCTCGTGACCTAATTTCTTCTCCTCTTCTCTTCTGCGTGTGACAGCGGGCTCGGGCGGAAAACAAAGGGAAGCTAGGGTTGTCTCCGGTGGCCGGCCAAAGACCGAATTTGAGAGGTTTCTTCACACGGTTGTGATCCTCTCGGCAAGGTGAACGCGTAGGCACAAGAAGAGGCCGGAAACTCGAGCTAACTGAAACCCTAGAAGCCTTTCTTGTTCGGTTGTGAGTCCAAGAAGCAAGGTAAGTGCTTCTCACCTGCGGTAGGAGTAGCTTTCAGACCTTATTTCTTCTTGTTTTCTAATCATGCTGTGAAAGTTATTGTTATGGGTTGCTGCCGTGGGTTTTAAAGAAGGATCCTGAAGGGTAAAGTTCAAGTATGTGTGTTGTTTACCTCAGGCTTTGTAGCTGGAATTCGGATTTTTGCTGTTCTAGGCAATGAGCATGAAGAACAATTACGATTTTTAGGTTTCCAGTAGAAATTTTCCATACTAGTAGCACTTCTGTTTCTTTTGCTTGCTTACCATGGCACTAATCAGGAGGATGGTTGTTTTTCGGTTGGTATTGCATTGGGTATGAACAACATAGTCTTAGGAGAATTCGGCAGATAGTTGTTTAGCTTGAATGTAGAATTTTGTTAAGCTTAAATGCAGATTTCTTTTGGTTAAGCTTAAATGTAGATTTATGTTAAGCTAGATTTCAGAATATTTGTTAAGTTTGTATGCAGAATTTTGGTTAAGTTTGTATGCAGATTTTGTTAAGTTTGTATGCAGATTTATGTTAAGCTTGTATGCAGAATTTTGGTTAAGTTTGCATGCCGATTTCTGTTAAGCTTGAACGCATATTTTTGTTAAGCTTTGTATGCAGATTTTTGTTAAGCATTTCAGTGTTAGAATTTGTTTAAACATTTCAGTTTTATACAAAGCATTCTTTTATTAGAAGTATTAACAAGTATAAGTATTTTACTTGAGAAGGCTAGTACCCGACTTCCGAGGTTGTCGTTAAACAAATCCAGGTGACCGTTTCCGAGGTCTCGGCCTTGGTAAGACCAAGGTCTTTACCCTCATAGGACTGGTGGCTCGCTACCTCAGTTCCTAATAGGGAGCGCGCATTGGTACTAAGCCTGGGCCCAAGAAAAGATTATTATTTTCAAGTATAAAAGTATAAATTTTAAACAAGTGAAATAAGTTTCACATAAGTTTAAAATTCAGCAAGTTTAGTTTCTTTTATGCTAGCATGTTATTTAGAATTTCATACTGTTGTTAAATGAGCTTGAGCAGCTTTACATGTTTAGCATTTCAGTATGTTTGATTCTTTTGCTATTGGATGAGCATGTGTAGTATTTCCTTTAAAGCATTCAGTTTTAGATTTATTCTTATTCACATGCATATTCGAGTTTTGTGAGTTAGATAGTGCTTACTAAGAAATTTGCTTATAGTTGCATTTTCCTCTTACTGCAGATAAAGGAAAGGAAAAGTTATAGCGAAGGAAGGCGACAAGGAGGTGCAGATGGATGTGTGATGTCTGGACTATAGAAACCTTGGGACTTAGTTTTAAAATTCATTAAGATTTTGTATTCAGTATGTTAGAACTATTTTCTTTCATGTTGCTGGATTTGGCTATTGAATACTTATTGTTTTAGAACTCTTCCTATTAATTGCTTTGTACAATAGTTTCATGATTTGAGTTGTAATACTATTGCATGCATGTTCAGATTAATAGATATGTGTTTAGCATGTTCAGATTGATATGTAGTTTTAGATGTGAACATATGCTTGAGTAGTATGATAGGATGAGTTATTTATATTTTCCGCTGTTACACATTGTATGCTTTGAGTTTTGAGTGTTTTAAGCATAGATAATTTCATGTGAGCAACATTAGTTAAGCATAGTTAGTAGTCCTGTAGCGCTCCACCCTCACAGACTGGTAGTGAGGAGGGTGGGGGCGTTACAAGTTGGTATCAGAGTAGTTCCTATTCTCCAGCATCACACATCAGCACTAACCTTGCCGTTTTCAAGTAAGAAAGTATTTAAAAATTCTTTTATTTATTATGTTTTTCCTTATTATTGGTAGTATAGAGAAATCCTAGAAATATTTGCTTATAAGTGCAAAAGTGAGATAAAAGTTCTTGTTTATTTTTCTATGTTTTATATTTATGTCTAGGAAGAATAGAGACGATTTCAATTTTTCTCTTTCTACATAACTAGATGTCAAGAAGAGGACGTCCCCGTACCGCTCATACTGAGGACCGAGCATAGAAGAATGAAGAGCCCAGAATCACTGAACCAAATTTCTCTGAAGTTGTTGCTCAACTCCAGAGACAAGTGGCAGAGCAGCAACAAGTGATCGTCAATCTGATGGCTAATCAGCAGCCAGTCCCTCCCACTCCTCCAACTATCAATGTGGAGACTCCAGTGGTGACTGAGGTTCCACCAGCTGTCCTGGAAGTCCATACAGCACCTAGAAGACAAGAAGCATACCTGATATAGTGGCTGAAGCTGAAGCTAGAAAGCTTCTCAGGCACGACTGAGCCCTGGGATGCTCAGGCTTGGTTCAAGACACTGGAGAGCACAATGGAGCTTCTTGACTGGCCAGAAGTCGAGAAGGTCAAGTGTGCCTTTTTTTGCCTATCTGGAGATGCTCGTATATGGTGGGAGAGAGTTAAGAGCAAGAGAGCAGCCAATCAAATGAGATGGGCTGACTTCGAGACAGAGTTTTACGAAGAATTCTTCCGCCAACGGATCACCAATAAACATTATGAGGAGTTTATAGAATTCAGACAAGGTGACCTGTCTGTAGAAGAAGCGGTCAAAAGATTCAACAGGCTAGCTCGTCTCTACCCAGAGCTAGTAGGTACAGAGAAAGAACGAGTCAGACTGATGCTCCGAATGCTGAGGCCAGAAATAGCACTTAACGTGAGTAGTGGAACTCACCGACCACAGACTGGTGAAGAGCTGGTCAGCAGAGCATTAGTCGCTGAGCATTAACTGAACAGCATCAAGGCACAGCAAATGCAATTCAAGCTAGTCAAGATAGAGGACAAGACAACAGGGAGTCAGAAACCTCAGGAAAATAAGCAGCACTAGAAGGGCAAAGATAACAAGAGGAAACGGTGGAATACAGGAGGTAGCCAAAAGGGAGGTTCTACAGACAAGCAGGCCAAGTTCCCTCCCTGTCCCAAATGTGAAAGACCGCATCCAGGAGCCTGTCTTTTGGGTATGACTGGATATTATTCATGTGGTCAAGAAGGACATCTGGCTAAGGCATGCCCTAACAAGCTCAAAGCACCTCAGCAACAAGCAGCACAATACGGGAACACGCCTCAATTACACTACATGCCTGCAACTCTGGACGGACCTCAGCTTAGTCAAGGAAGATTGGAAGCTCCACCAGTTTCAGCCAGTGCCAGAGTATTCTCCCTCACCAAAGAGGAGGCTGCTAGTGCCTCTACGATCGTAACAGGTCAAGTAGTTATTTTTCAGCATTTAGCTACTGCACTATTTGATACTGGGGTGACCCATTCTTTTATATCAGTACTCTTTTCCAAAGAATTTCAGATACCTACAGAGAGTATGAACTCCAAGTTCTTGACGACCCGACCTTCTGGGGAAGTCTTGGAGTCCAACCAGTGGCTTCGGGCTGTACCAGTCAGAATTTCAGACCGAGAGCTATATGTGGATCTAGTAGTCCTTGCGATGCAAGATTTCGATGTCATTCTGGGTATGGATTTCCTCAGCAAGTACAGTGCTTCGGTGGACTGCCGCAGAAGGAAAGTGATTTTCAGCCCAGAAGGTGAACCATCCTTTGAGTTCACGGGAGTGCCGAAGAGGAAGACCGAAAAATTCCTCTCTTCCCTCACAGCTCTCCAGATGTTAGCTAAAGGGTGTACTGGTTTTTCTGCATACATTGTGAATACAGAAGAACAAGAAAGACCCAAGCAGGAAGATGTACGGGTAATTTGTGAGTATCCAGAGGTATTCCCAGAAGAGCTACCTGGACTACCTCCCAACAGAAAAGTGGAGTTTGAAATTGAGTTGGTTCTTAGTACCGGCCCAATTTCAAAAGCTCCATACCGGATGTCTCCAACAGAACTGAAAGAGCTACAAGAACAACTCCAGGAGCTGCTTGACAAAGGGTTCATCCGCCCTAGTCATTCACCATGGGGTGCTCCAGTGTTGTTTGTCAAGAAGAAAGACGGATCTATGCGAATGTGTATAGATTATAGAGCGCTGAACAAAGTAACAATTAAGAACAAGTACCCTCTTCCCAGAATAGATGATCTGTTTGATCAGTTAAAGGGGGCAACAGTGTTCTCTAAGATAGATCTGCGCTCTAGGTACCACTAGTTGAAAGTGAAAGAAAGTGATATACCCAGAACAGCTTTCAGGACCAGATACGGACACTACGAGTTTGTAGTCATGCCTTTTGGAGTGACTAATGCACCTGCGGTCTTCATGGACTTAATAAACAGAGTGTTCAGAGAATACCTTGACAAGTTTGTCATCGTGTTCATCGATGACATTTTCCCAGAGGAGCATGACACGCACTTGAGGATAGTACTGCAGACCCTTCAGCAAAAGTAGCTTTATGCTAAATTCTCAAAGTGTGAATTCTGGTTAGAGCAGGTGGCATTTCTAGGTCACATCATTTCTAAAGAAGGTATTCAGGTGGATCCAGCCAAAATAGAAGCGGTCAACAACTGGAGTAGACCCAAGAACGCCAGGGAGATCAGAAGCTTCCTTGGTTTAGCTGGGTACTACAGGAAATTTGTGGAGGACTTTTCCAGGATAGCCTCTCCACTAACGGCCTTAACCAGGAAGAACAAGAAGTATGAATGGTCAGATAAATGCGAGCAAAGTTTCCAAGAATTGAAGAAGAGATTGACCAGTGCTCCTATCCTGACTATTCCAGAGAGTGACAAAAGTTTTGATATATACAGTGATGCCTCCAAGATGGGCCTCGGAGTTGTTCTCATCCAAGAAGGGAAGGTTATAGCTTATGCTTCCAGACAACTCAAAGACTTTGAGAAAAACTACCCCACCCATGATCTCGAGCTGGCAGCTGTGGTCTTTGCACTAAAACTCTGGTGACATTATTTGTATGAATTCCAGTGCAGAATCTTCACCGACTATCAGAGCTTGAAGTATTTCTTTACTTAGAAAGACTTAAACATGAGACAACGCAGGTGGCTAGAGTTGGATAAAGATTATGACTGCGAAATTCTCTACCACCCAGGTAAAGCTAACAAAGTGGCGGATGCACTAAGCCGAAAATCTAGTGCAACCCTGATGCCCTTGTCATCATTAGCACTGCCACTGCAGAAGGAACTGTCAGACTTTGGAGTAGAAATTATTCATGGGCAACTCTCTACATTGACCTTAGAGTCAACCTTGCTTGAGGATATACATAGAAAGCAAAGTGAAGATCCAAATATCCAAAAGATCAAGCAAGGGATACAAAAAGAAGAAAATTCGGAGTTTTGGGTGTCAGATAGTGGAATTCTCTATCAGGGGAGTCGTCTTTGTGTCCCCAATGATGAGGAATTGAGAAAGAAGATTCTAGAAGAAGCTCATAGTGTTGGGGTTACAAGGTTGCAAACATAGTCCCATATTGGAAACACATGGGAAAGATCATGGGTTTATAAGAGAAAAGATATCTCCATTGAATGAGGCCTTTTGGGTAGAGCCCAAGAGCAAAACCATGAGGGCTTAGGCCCAAAGTGGACAATATCATGCTATTGTGGAGATATCTAAATTCTTTTGAATCCTACAATTGGTATCAGAGCCCTGACTGCCAGAAGGTTTAACCGCCGACTGTGCACAAGAGCTATGGTCTGATTGAACCATGTGGATACAATATTGACCTCAAACAAAGAAAGTGGAGGCTCCTATGTTCGGATCAAGAGGACCAGACACCAGGCAGGAAGTCCTAGTTGCGGCTAGGCAAGGAAGTCCTAGTAGGTCGGGTGGACCGAGGGGCAGGAAGACCTGGTGGGTGCACCAGGCAGGAAGTCCTAGTTGCGGCTAGGCAAGGAAGTCCTAGTAGGTCGGGTGGACCGAGGGGCAGGAAGACCTGGTGGGTCGAGGATCAGACGTGGGAAGCCTATGGTCCTTTGTTTGAGGGGGGGATTGTTGGGGTTGCAAGGTTGCAAACATAGTCCCATATTGGAAACACATGGGAAAGATCATGGGTTTATAAGAGAAAAGATATCTCCATTGGATGAGGCCTTTTGGGTAGAGCCCAAGAGCAAAACCATGAGGGCTTAGGCCCAAAGTGGACAATATCATGCTATTGTGGAGATATCTAAATTCTTTTGAATCCTATACATAGTACACCATACTCCATGCATCCTGGTTCCACCAAGATGTATCAAGATTTGAAACAAAGATTCTGGTGGTCTGGACTCAAGAGAGATGTTGCAAAATATGTCAGTACCTGCCTGACATGTCAGCGAGTCAAAGCAGAGCACCAGAGACCAGGAGGAGTCCTACAACCTCTTCCAATACCAGAGTGGAAGTGGGAAGAAATATCCATGGACTTTATAACAGGTCTTCCAAGAACCACTAATGGATATGATGTGATATGGGTGATAGTGGATAGATTGACCAAGTCTGCCCATTTTCTAGCCATCAAGGTGTTCCACTCTATAGAGCAGTTGGCACAGTTATATGTTAAGGAGGTGATCAGACTTCATGGAGTTCCGAAGTCGATTGTTTCCGATAGGGATTGTAACACCCCACCCTCCTCACTACTGATCTGTGAGGGCGGAGGGCTACTAGACTACTAACTTTACTTGACTATCCTTGTTCACATGTTGATAGAAATTCCTAAAACTCTCGGAGAACTCAAAACATACAATTAACTAGCAGCGGAAGACTAAATGACTCATCTAATACATTCTACTCAACTCTTTGTTAATAAATTCTTATGCTAAATCCCAAGGCTTCTATAGTCCAGGCATTACACATCCATCCGCATCTCCTTGTCGCCTTCCTTTACTATAGCTTTTCCTTTCCTTTATCTGCAGTAAGAGGAAATGCATCTATAAGCAAAATTGCTTAGTAAGCGCTATCTAACTCACAAAACTCGAGTATGCATGTAAGCTGAAAGAAATCTAGAAACTGAATGCTCATCTAATAGCAAACGAAACATAACATACTGAAATACTAAACATGTAAGCAAATCTAAACAACATGTCAGTATATAAGAAAGCTAAACTTGCTGAATTTTAAACTTATGTGAAGCTTATTTCTTTTGTTTGAAAACTTATACTTTAATACTTCAAAATAATAATCAACTTTCTTCTTGGGCCCGACAACTGTACTTGCTATGCGCGCATCCCTAACTAGACCCGAGATAGCTGGTCCCGAATCTAGTAGGGTTTACTATTGTAACGACCCGACCCATTTGGCGGCCCATTTGGCGACCCTTAGTCGTCGACCGTCGGTCGTGCCGTTACTACTAGGTTATCTAAACCTAGGGAAGACTATGGGAGCCCAACCCAAGGACAACTGAGAGTCCAGCACAGTGTCACTGATAAAAGTAAAATACTTGTTATCTTTTAATACTTCTAATATATAATGCCTCGGCATTTTAACGAGCACCTTGTGTGCCAAAATCCCTAAAGTCTTGACTTTGGGATCTACTTAAGGCCTTGGCCTTTTTCTTTCTTTTCTTTATCTTTCTTATACTTGTTAATACTTCTAATAAAAGAATGTTTCTTTACAAACTGAAATGTTTAAACAAATTCTAACTTTGAAATGCATAAACAAAAATCTGCATACTATGCTAATCAAAATTCTGCATACTATTCTAATCAAGATTCTGCATTCTATGCTACACTATTTCTACATACTATGCAAACATAAATTCTGCACTATAATACTTAACCAAACTGCACTATAATCTTTTTCTTTAAAAACTGCATTATAAGTTCCACAAAAAATCGGCACTATAAACTTTAAAGAAATCTGCACTATAAGCTCTTAAGAAATCTGTACTACAAGCTCTAAAGAAATCTGCTCTAAAGAAATATGCATTTTAAGCTCTAAGAAATTTGCACTATAAGCTTACATAAAAATCTGCACTATAAGCTTGATTGAAATCTGCACTATAGGCTTAATTAAAATCTGCACCTATAAACTTAATTAAAATCTGCACTATAAGCTTAATTAAAAATCTGCACTATAAGCTTAATTAAAATCTGCACTATAGGCTTAATTAAAATATGAACTATAAGCTTACATAAAAATATGCATTATAAGTTTAATTAAAATCTGCACTATAGGCTTAATTAAAAATCTGCTCTATAAGCTTAATTAAAATCTGCAATATAAGCTCTACATAAAAATCTGCATTATAAGCTTAATTAAAATCTGCACTATAGGCTTAATTAAAAATCTGCACTATAAGCGCTTCTTATGCTTCGGATTCAAGAAGAACAAAGGTCCGAAACTACTCCTACTGCAGGTGAGAAGTACTTACCTTGATTCTTGGACTCACAACCGAACAAAAAGGGCTTCTAGGACCTTGGCCGACCGCCGGAGATGATGCCCTAATTCCCTTTCGTTTTCTTCCCGAGCTCCGCCATCGTACGCATAAGAGAAGGAGAGAATGTTTTAAGTCACGGGAAAACAGAGCATCCACTAATCCCTTTTTATAACTTAATATTTCTGTTAACTCCTTAAATAAATTCGCTACCTTTTCTAAACAGACGAATCCAACATCAACTTATCCCTTTTATAATATTCTGTTAACTATCTTAAATAAATTCGCTACCTTTTTTAAACAGACAAATCCAAGATCAACTTATCCCTTTTATAATCCAATATTCTATTAACTGTCTTAAATAAATTCGTTACCTTTTTTAAACAGAAAAATCCATTTTCCCACCTGGTCAATCTAGTTTTGACCGAGTCAAAGGTCGTGGGTTCAATTCTCGGCTTGGACATTTTTTTGTCGAAACTTCCTTCGTTTAGTAAAAATACCAAACGACCTCCAAAAATTACATAAAAATACTCTAAACATTTCTAAAAATCCCTACAATAATTCTAAAGCATTTTTAAATATTTTTAAATTACTTTTAGGACTCCAATTGAGGAAATTTGGGTTGTTACAGGGATGGGCGCTTCACCTCTCATTTTTGGGAGTGTGTTCAGAATACATTAGGTACCAAACTCAAATTCAGCACAGCCTTCTATCTCCAGACTGATGGACAGACAGAACGAGTAAATCAGATTTTAGAAGTCATGCTCAGGGCTTGTGCATTAGATTTTAAAGGGAGTTGGTGTAAGTATCTATATTTAGCTGAATTCGCCTATAGCAATAGCTACCAGACCACTATTAAGATGGCACCGTACGAAGCACTATATGGCCGGAAGTGTAGATCACCTATATGCTGGCTGGAGATTGGAGAAAGAAAAGAGATGGAATCAGAATTGGGCAGGCAGACCGAGATGATAGAAGAAACCACACAGTCTATCCAGAAGATCAGATAGAGGATTGAGACTGCTCAGAGCAGACAAAAAAGTTATCCTGACACACGCCGTAGACCACTTGAATTCCAAGTAGGGGATTCAGTCTTTCTCAAGGTCGCTCCTATGAAGGGAGTGATGAGATTTGGCAAAAAGGGCAAGTTAAGTCTCCGCTATGTAGGACCTTATCTGATCATAAAGAAGATTGGGAAAGTAGCTTACAAGCTGGACTTACCACAAGACATGTCAGCAATACATAATGTACTTCATGTCTCCATGCTAAAGAAGTGTCTTCACGACCCTAGTCAAGTGATCCAGCCTCAGTCGATGCAGATCCAGGAGGATCTTAGCTATGAGAGCAGACCTACACAGATAGTGGACAGAGAAGTAAAGAGACCAAGGAACAAAGAAGTACCACTAGTGAAGGTCGTCTGGAAGAATCAGAAGCACGAGAAAGTTACTTGGGAGCGTGAGGACAGCATGAGACAAAAATATCCAGAGTTATTCTAAGTTCGAGGATGAACTTTTTATAAGGTATGGGGAATTGTAACAACCCAAATTTCCTCATTACAAGTCTTAATAGTGCTTAAAAATATTTAGAAATGCTTTAGAAATATTCTAGAGATTTTTAGGAATTTTTAGAGTATTTTTATGTAATTTTTGGAGTTCGTTTGATATTTTTATCAAAAGGAAGAAGTTTCAAAAATAAAGAGATTCGGCCGAGGTTCGAACCCGCGACCTCCGACCCAGCCCGAGTCTTAAGCGAAGCCTGATGACCAAGAACCCAGCAAGGCCGTGCTGATCAAATAGAGGTCGAAAATATATTTATGTAGTAAGGGTTAACAGAAATAATTGGGTATTAATAGGAGAGTTTGAGTTGTTTGCTCGTGACCTAATTTCTTCTCCTCTTCTCTTCTGCATGCGATGGCGGGCTCGGGCGGAAAAAAAAGGGAAGCTAGGGTTGTCACTTATGGCCGGCCAAAGACCGAATTTGAGAGGTTTCTTCACATGGTTATGATCCTCTCGGCAAGGTGAACGCGTAGGCACAAGAAGAGGCCGGACACTCGAGCTAACTGAAACCCTAGAATCCTTTCTTGTTCAGTTGTGAGTCCAAGAAGCAAGGTAAGTGCTTCTCACCTGCGGTAGGAGTAGCTTTTGGACCTTGTTTCTTCTTGTTTTCTAATCATGCTGTGAAAGTTATTGTTATGGGTTGCTGCCGTGGGTTTTAAAGAAGGATCCTGAATGGTAAAGTTCAAGTATGTGTGTTGTTTACCTCAGGCTTTGTAGCTAGAATTCGGATTTTTGCTGTTCTAGGCAATGAGCATGAAGAACAATTACGATTTTTAGGTTTCCAATAGAAATTTTCCTTACTAGTAGCACTTCAGTTTCTTTTGCTTGCTTACCATGGCACTAATCAGGAGGATGGTTGTTTTTCAGTTGGTATTGCATTGGGTGTGAACAACATAGTCTTAGGAGAATTCGACAGATAGTTGTTTAGCTTGAATGTAGAATTTTGTTAAGCTTAAATGCAGATTTCTTCTGGTTAAGCTTAAATGCAAATTTATGTTAAGCTTGATTTCAGAATATTTGTTAAGTTTGTATGTTGAATTTTGGTTAAGTTTGTATGCAGATTTTGTTAAGTTTGTATGCAGATTTATCTTAAGCTTGTATGTAGAATTTTGGTTAAGTTTGCATGCCGATTTCTGTTAAGCTTGAACGTAGATTTTTGTTAAGCTTTGTATACAGATTTTTGTTAAGCATTTCAGTGTTAGAATTTGTTTAAACATTCCAGTTTTATACGAAGCATTCTTTTATTAGAAGTATTAACAAGTATAAGTATTTTACTTGAGAAGGCTAGTACCTGACTTCCGTGGTTGTCGTTAAACAAATCCAGGTGACCGTTTCCAAGGTCTCGGCCCTGGTAAGACCAAGGTCTTTACCCTCATAGGACTGGTGGCTCGTTACCTCTGTTCCTATTAGGGAGCGCGCATTGGTACTAAGCCTAGGCCCAAGAAAAGATTATTATTTTCAAGTATAAAAGTATAAATTTTAAACAAGTGAAATAAGCTTCACATAAGTTTAAAATTCAGCAAGTTTAGTTTCTTTTATGCTAGCATATTATTTAGAATTTCATACTGTTGTTAAATGAGAATGAGCAGCTTTATATGTTTAGCATTTCAGTATGTTTGATTCTTTTGCTATTGGATGAGCATGTGTAGTATTTTCTTTAAAGCATTCAGTTTTAGATTTATTCTTATTCACATGCATATTTGAGTTTTGTGAGTTAGATAACGCTTACTAAGGAATTTTGCTTATAGTTGCATTTTCTTCTTACTGCAGATAAAGGAAGGAAAAGTTATAGCGAAGGAAGGCGACAAGGAGGTGCAGATGGATGTGTGATGTCTGGACTATAGAAGCCTTGGGACTTAGTTTTAAAATTCATTAAGATTTTGTATTCAGTATGTTAGAACTATTTTCTTTCATGTTGCTGGATTTGGCTATTGAATACTTATTGTTTTAGAACTTTTCCTATTAATTGCTATGTACAATAGTTTCATGATTTGAGTTGTAATACTATTGCATGCATGTTCAGATTAATAGATATGTGTTTAGCATGTTCAGATTGATATGTAGTTTTAGATGTGAACATATGCTTGAGTAGTATGATAGGATGAGTTATTTATGTTTTCCACTGTTACACATTGTATGCTTTGAGTTTTGAGAGTTTTAAGCATAGATAATTTCATGTGAGCAACATTAGTTAAGCATAGTTAGTAGTCCTGTTGTGCTCCACCCTCACAGATTGGTAGTGAGGAGGGTGAGGGCGTTACATGATCAGTTGGGTGATTTGGGTTGACTCTTATAGTTCTAGGGGGTTGACTCTCCTGAGGTTGTTCTTCTTCTTCATGACTTAGAATTTGGTTGGTTCCTTTAGAGTTATTATTTTCTTGAACAAATTCAATTGGTTGAAGATGTGTTTGTTCTAGGTTTTGTTTGGATTCTTCAAATTTCATATTAGTAGTTTCTTAAATTCTTAAGGTAACCTTATTATAAACCCTTTGACCCCTACTATTTAGGGAGTAGCCTAAAAAAATTCCATTTTCAACTTTAGAGGTGAATTTTCCTAAGTGTTCTCTTGTATTTAAGATGAAGGCTGGGCACCCAAATACTTTAAAGTATTTTATATTGGGTTGTTTATTATAATAAACTTCGAAATATGTTTTGTTATGGATTTTATTTAGTGTTGTTCTGTTTTGTACATAACAAGCTGTACTAACAGCTTCTGTCCAAAAATATTTAGGTAAGTTGTATTCATTTAACATCATTCTAGAGGCTTCAAGTAAGGTTCTATTTTTTCTTTCTACAATCCCATTTTATTGGGGGGTTTTAGGGTATGAAAATTCGTGATGGTAGCCATTTTCAAGACAGAATTTGTTAAAGTTATGATTTTTAAATTCTCCCCCATTATCACTTCTAATTCTTTTAATTTTAAGGTCCTTTTCATTTTCAACTTGTTTACAAAAGTTTGTAAAAATTTCAAAAGTTTCATCCTTATTTTTTAAAAATTTTACCCAAGTGAACCTAGAATAGTCATCTATTATTATTAGACAGTATAGGCTTCTATTTTTTTATTTGACTCCATGGGAGTCAAATAGGTCTAAGTGTAATAGTTCTAATATTGAGTTGGTTTGTGATTGATTAGTTGGTTTGTGGGTGGATTTTGTCTGTTTACCTTGTTGACATGCAATACATATGGTTGAATCTAAGTTAGATAATTTTGGTAGACCTCTAACTAATCCATTTAGTTTGCTTATATTTCTAAAATTTGTGTATAACATCCTTTTATGTCATAACCAAGTTTCTTCTTTTTGTGTTAAGTGACACTTAATTGAAGAAGTGGTTAAGTTGATTGCAAAGATGTTGTGTCACGCCCCGGAGGAGTCCCTGTCCGAAGAAATTTCGGCAGCATCTCCCCTGTACGGCGGACAATCTGAAACTTTCTACAATCACCATATACCTCAGCCACATGCGGCTAGAATAATAACAATAATAAAACAATCACCACGCAGTTAATATCAATTTCAGCCTCTGGCTGACACAACCACGCAGTTTAATAGTAAACAAATAGAATAGTAATACGATGACTTGAAAACAACCCTACTCAACTACACTCGTAAAGCTCAAATCCGATTTTTCCTACTCCACTACACTCATAAAACACAAATATGACAAACTCACCTCTTCTGCCGTCCAGGCTGGCATGGAGTAAAACATATCCAAATCATACCAAAATCCATCAACGATAAGAATCCATACAAGATCCATAAGTAAAACATTACAAGACCAAGACATAGTCTGATAGAGAAAACTAAAACAACAACTCGTGATCAGCAGAGGACTAGCACTACGTAAAATGGGGACTAGCGACTGGAACTGCTCCGGACAGCCTCAACCTGAAAATATCAACGGAGGAGGGTGTGAGTCCAACACTCAGCAGGTACAACTGATATGCATAATAAAGTAAATAACAGACAATACTAATCATGCGTACAGTCTCCTGAATACGAGAAGGATAAATGCAACTGAAACAAAAACAGGAGAAAACTGTATTAACTAGGACCAGGGTATAAAGATAACTGGGTCGTCAGACCGAGAGTGTCATAATCCTGTATGCATGTCAATCATATGCATCCATATAAATGCAGCAAGTAAATGCAGCAAACACAAGCAATAAATGCATCATGCGTATGATGCCAATGACATGGTCACCCCTGACGCCAGTCAGCCATCTCACACACAATGGTGAGTCTGAGTGGGTAGAGCTGTGACAACCGTGCACTCTGACATCACTGCCCCTAATGAGTGACCGAGTGGACGGGATGCTGTCAGAGTACACACATACTCCTACCCCGAAATAATAAATGGGGGAGCGCAATGCTCTCATCTCCCGGTACACGATGACGGGGAGGACTCTCTGTCGGCTACCACGTTGAGTCACACTACCCATGAACGGACCAACGAAGCCAAACAAAGTCCAACTGCCTACCGGCTACAACGCTGCTACACTAAACCAACGGAGCCAAACAGAGCGGAACTGTCTGCCGGCTACCACGCTGAGTCACCAGACCAACGGAGCCAAACAGCAGAACTGCCACACACCTGTCTAATATACCACTAACCCTTGAGTGGTGGTGTGTACAGATACATGTAACTGGCAATGTGCTCAACAATAATGGAGCAGACAAATCGCACACCATGCAATCATGCAAGATGATGCATGACACTAAACATGGCAATATCACGAATAGCATAGCATGATCCATACATAAATAAAAGGTGTACAGCAAGTCAATGTATCAGATGGAAGGTACACAAACAGATAGGGTATCAAATAAACCCTAGGTCCTGAACATAATGTATCATATGGTTGGGTCACTACTTAAAGCATGTATGATCAGGTAAATAATAACATGCAGTGCATAATAAGTAAACAAACAAATATGTAATAGATCATGTAGTGACCAACCGAAACAAATGGAAAACACAATCATGTTATATGTTAAACACATTATTATGCATATCAAAAGACATAAGTCAAAGTACCCGCATCCAAAAGAAAGAATCCAAATCAGGTCCAAATCTAACGTCGAGATGCTCATCTCGCGTCAAAACCCTGAGTCACGAATATATATACATTTTATTTAGCTACACTCCTATAAATTGCTAAATAAAATCCTTACGAACCAAAACCCTAAACCATAAACCTCAACCTACCTTAATTAAATCCAACGGTTAATTAGGGTTAGTTACCTAATCCCTAATCAACCCATTAGATTAATAATTCAAACTTAAATCAATTATACTCACAACAATGCATTTACCTCAATCCAAACTCAGCCAAATTCGTATACTTCGCCGTAAATTTATGGATGGAGCATCTGTTGCCGGAACTGTGGCCGTAGCTAGAGTAAGACACTGACCTACACATCAATCACCCAAAATTTGTAGTCAATACATCCACCTTTGTGAAGTAAACCCTAACATTACCTCCACAGTTTTAAACCAACTGCTTACCCTAAACCCAGGGCATGGTAGAACTCAGGACAGCAACTCACACAAGTGTGAGGCTCGGCTAAGGCAGAAGAAAGGTTCGGTTCGGAACTGGGGCAAAGGGTGTAGCGACAGTGGCAAGGAATTGGTTTCTGGCTCGCTAGGGCACAACCATAGAGGAGGGGCCGACGATGTCCCGTCGGACCAGAGGAGGGGAGAGGAATCGGGAGGCGGCGTTGGCTCTAGGATCGGTTGCCGGCACAGAGAATCGGCCGTGAACACAAACTAGGGCAGAGGAAGAATGGCGCTGCGCGGTGATCGGCGCTAGGGCACCGGGGGGGGGGGTGCGGCGCTGCTCCGTGCGTCGCCGGCGGCTAGGGTGCAGGCTGAAATCTGTGGTGAGTCGAAACTGGTGGCCGTCGATCCAGTGGCGACGGTGGCTTCGGCAGACACACTGGTGGTGGCAGCCGACGCTGCTCGGAGGTAGGAGAAGAAAAGGAATCGACTGGGGAGAAGAAGAGAAGGGGAAAGAAGAACTGCTGCGTGCGGTTTTTGGAAAGCAACGGCGTGGAGAAGAAATGGGGAAATAGAAAAATATATATAAGGAAAATAAAAATAAAATAAAAGGAAAATAAAATATTTCCTCGCTTAAAACAGTGTAGCCTAAACAGGCTTTTCCGGGCCCTGTTTTTATCCCCGTTAACTCGTCCATACGTGCTCCGAAAAATTCCAGAAAAATTTCCAAAAATTCTGGAAAATTCCCTTATTAATATTCGCCTATTTTCAGTATTTTACATTCTCCCCCACTAATAAAAATTTGGTTCCCAAATTTCATTATCTACCATCAGCAAGTACTAACAATAGACAGAAAGTATAAATGTTGAACGGTAAACTAAATCACATACCTCAAGTGAAAAGATGGGGATAACGAGCTCGGATCGTATCCTCGAGCTCCCAAGTAGCCTCCTCGTCCGAATGATACTGCCATCCGACTTTAACCAGCCGGATAGTCTTGTTCCGCAACTGACGCTCCTTCCGGTCCAAAATCCGTACCGGAATCTCCTCATAGGTGACGTCAGGCTGAACTGGAACTGAGACATCTGTCAGCACATGCGTCGGGTCAGGTACGTATCTCCTCAGCATAGATACGTGGAATACATCGTGGACGCTTGCCAGGGACGGTGGTAGTGCTAACCGGTAAGCTACCACTCCGATCCTCTCCAAGATCTCGAAAGGGCCAATGTACCACGGAGCTAGCTTACCTCTGAGGCCAAATTTCTTCACCCCTTTCGTGGGTGAAACCAGCAGAAATACATGGTCGCCAACAGAGAACTCTAGTGGTCTGCGTCTCCGATCAGCATAACTCTTCTGGCGGTACTGCGCCTTTGACATCCTCCGTCTGATAGTACGGACCAACTCTGCATCCTGCTGAGCTCTATGAGGTCCCAACATCTGGGCCTCTCCAACCTCATCCCAGAGGATGGGTGTCCGACAAGGTCTACCATACAACGCCTCAAATGGTGCCATCTGGATAGCCGAATGAAAGCTGTTGTTGTAAGCAAACTCTACCAACGGCAGATGGTCCTCCCAACTGCCTCCGAAATCCATAACACATGACCTCAGCAGGTCCTCTAAAGTTTGAATGGTCCGCTCTGACTATCCATCTGTCTGTGGATGGAAAGCTGTACTGAAACGGAGCTGTGTGCCCAAAGCCTGCTGCAAACTCTGCCAGAAACGAGAAGTAAACTGTGGATCTCTATCCGAAATGATACTCAACGGAACACCATGTAGTCTGATGATCTCTCGGCAATACAGATCTGCCAATCGATCCAGGGAATCAGTCCTCCGAATCGCTAAGAAATGCGTGGATTTAGTTAATCGATCAATAATTACCCAAATCGTGTCATGACCTCGTCGTGTCCTCGGCAAACCCACCACAAAGTCCATGGTAATGTGATCCCACTTCCACTCAGGAATAGGAATCCGTTGAAGTAACCCGGCAGGTCTCTGATGCTCTGCCTTCACCTGCTGACAGACAAGACATCTAGCTACAAAATCCGTGATGTCTTTCTTCATACCGTTCCACCAATAGGAACACCTCAAGTCTCGATACATACGGGTTCCACCTGGATGGATCGTAAATCGAGAGCGATGAGCCTCCTGAAGTAGCTCCTGTAAGATCGGATGAGACTGAGGTACGCATAATCTACCTCGGAAGTACATAATACCCTCCTCGTCTCGTGTAAACTCGGTCTGCTGCCCGGAAGCTATCTGACTACTAATGAACTGCAAATGCTGATCACCAGCCTGTGCCTCTCGGATCCTCGTCCTGATCGACGACTGAGCAACCATGGTAACCAGAATACCCTGCTCTGTAGATCCCTACTCCTCAAGGTCTAACTCGGAGAAACCCTGAACCAAGTCTGTAACTGAAAATCGGTGGCAAGACAAAATCCCTCTGGACTTCCTGCTGAGTGCATCGGCAACCACATTAGCTTTCCCCAAGTGGTAGATAATGGTACAATCGTAATCCTTCAGGAACTCCATCCATCTCCTCTGTCGGAGATTAAGCTCCTTCTGAGTGAAAATGTATTTGAGACTCTTATGATCAGTGATAATCTCAAATGTAATACGGTATAGATGATGAAGCTAAATCTTTAAAGCATATATGATGACGGCTAACTCCAGGTCATGAACTGGGTAGTTCTTCTCATGCTCCTTCAGCTGACGGGAAGCATAAGAGACTACTCTACCGTACTGCATCAAAACAGCACCCAAACCCTGAAGAGAAGCGTCGGTGTAGAGTACAAATCCGTCCTCTCCAGAAGGTAAAACCAAAACTAGAGTCGACACTAATCTCTGCTTCAGCTCCTGAAAGCTGGTCTCGCAATCCTCGGACCACGTGAACTTCACGCCTTTCCTGGTAAGACGTGTCAGCGGCATAGCAATACGTGAGAAACCCTCGACAAAACGTCGATAATAACCGGCCAATCCCAGAAAACTGTGGATCTCCTGAACTGACTTCGGCTGCTCCCAACTGGTGACAACCTCGATCTTCTGAGGATCAACTGAAATACCTCTGCTAGAGACCACGTGTCCCAGAAAACCGACTGAGGATAGCCAGAATGCACACTTGCTGAACTTCACGTACAGCTGATGTTGTCTAAGAAGCTCCAAGACTATGCGAAGATGTTGTGCGTGCTCCTCCTCGGAACAAGAGTAGACCAATATATCATCGATGAAGACGATAAAAACCGATCCAGATACTCTAGAAAGATGCGGTTCATCAAGTCCATAAACACCGCTGGAGCATTGGTAAGCCCAAATGGCATTACCAAAAACTCATAATGACCGTATCTGGTACGGAAAGCTGTCTTCTGAATATCTGAGTCTCTGACTCGCAACTGATGATATCCGGATCGCAGATCAATCTTAGAATATACGGAGGTACCTCTGAGCTGATCAAACAAATCCTCAATCCATGGCAATGGATATTTATTTCTGACGGTCACTGCATTCAGCTGTCTGTAGTCAATACATAACCTCATAGTGTCGTCCTTTTTCTTGACAAATAATACCGGCGAACCCCATGGAGAAACACTAGGGCTAATAAATCCCCTATCCAAAAGCTCCTGGAGTTGAACCTTCAGCTCATTCAACTCTTTTGGTGTCATACGATAAGGAGCTTTCGATGCCGGTGCGGTCCCCGGAATCAGCTCAATAGCGAACTCCACTTGCCTTCTGGGAGGCAAACCTGGCAGCTCCTCTGGAAATACATCTGGGTACTCCCGGACTACAGGAATGTCGGAGAGCTGCGAACTACTGCTGTCCTCAGTAGTGATCAAAGATAACAGAAAACCCTGACAGCCATGTGACAGCAGCTTTTGAGCCTGAATCGCCGAAATGATCGATATGTCGTCATCTCTGATGCCAGTGAAATCCCACGAGGGTTGGTTCGGAGGCCGGAAGGTGACCACCCTCGTCTGGCAATCAACGGTAGCATGATATACTGACAGCCAATCCATGCCAAGAATGATATCAAACTCGACCATCTCCAATACTAGAAGATCTACCGTAAGTATCATGTTGCCAAAGTCTAACGGGCAACCTCTGACCTCCTGGGTGACGTCTAAAGTATCACCGGACGGTAGGGAGACGGTCAATCGCTGCAGTCTAAAAGTAGGTAATCTACCAATCTCCCGCATAAAGGTACGGGATATAAAAGAATGCGAGCTACCAGTATCAATCAATATATCAGCGGAAAATGCATAAATGGAAATCATACCGCGGAAAACGGATCCGTCGGCTCGCTGCGCATCCTCTCTGGTAATCGCATGTATACGACCAGTCTCTGGCGGAGGAGGAGGGGGTAACGCTGCCAGCGGCTGCTGCGGCTGGGCAGAAGCCTGCCACTGAGGCGGTGCTGGATAATGTGCCAGAGAAGACTGAGAGGACGGTGACTGATACTGTGCAGCTGGCTGGGACTGAGTCTGGTACTGGCCTAAAGGCTGAGGCTGCATCTGATACTGCCCCTGCGTCGGATAATAAAGTCCCGGAATAGAACTCTGGGGTGCTATGGATGCACTGGAGTACTCCGGTCCAAGCATGCCAAATGTCGCTGCTGCAGGTGAAGCACTCCGCTGCTGGCCATGCGAAGGTTAGGCTCTTCGCCCTCCTTGATAAGTTCCGGACTGACTGGACTGTCCTCCATGATTAGAAACTCTAGAAGTCATATGCTGAGTTTTCTGCGGACAATCTCGGCTCTGGTGCCCAGGAAGTTTGCAATGAAAGCAAACTGACTGTCCCAGAGAGCAGGTTGAGGTGATATGATCTATAAACCCACATTTGAAACAGCGAATGTCGCTGGCGGGTTGTTTCCGGTTCTGCTGGGGAGACCGGAAATGTCCTGAAGAAGACTGCCCTGATTTCTAAGGTTTACGTGATACCCCAGATGTACCCTGATCTGACCGACTACGCCTGCTCTGCTGTGGTGTAGCCTGAGGCTGCTGGATCTGCCCAGATATCTGACCCGGCTGTTTCCTTTTTCTGTCTGGAAACGCTCTCTGCTGCGCTGACTCAATCAATAGGGCTCTGTCTAAAGTCTCCAGATAGGAAGTGGTACCAAGACCGGCAAGTCTTACTTGCAAATGTCCATCCAACCCCTGAATGAACTGCTGCATACGTGAACTGTCCTCAGCAACAAGCTTTGGACAAAATCTGGCCAATCTATCAAACTCTGCATTATACTCAGTCACTGTTCGATTGTTCTGTTGTAGACTCAATAAATCCTGCCGGTGAGCCATCTGATAAGCTCGTGGAAAGAAACGGCTCTCAAAAGCCTCTCTGAATCTGGCCCAAGTGATGTTCTGCTCACCGATGATGGAACGCTGGGTAAGCCACCAAGTGTCGGCCGCGTCCCGTAAGTGAAAAGCAGCCAGTTCTGCTTTCTCCCACTCGGAGCAAGCCATATAGAAGAAGGTCCGCTCCATAGTCTCAATCCAAGACAAGGCCACACTCGGATCTCGGTCTCCTCGGAAGAGTGTGAATCGACTCTTCATCGACTCTGCCAACACTGGAATCCTGGCTCGTGCCACGACAAAGTCAGTGAGGTGTGTCGGAACGGCTGGCGGAACTGGCGGAATCACTGGAACTGATGCTACAGGTGGTACCGCTGAATAAACTGGAGTAGGTGCTCCCAGTGCTGCTGTATAAACTGGAGCATAAGCCGTCGATGGTACTGCTGGGTGAACATAGGTGGCCGCTGCTGGATGTACGGTAGGCAATGGTACCGGTTGTGGAGCAGCTGGTATCCCTAATGCAGGTGCTGCTGGGTACACCGTATGTACTGGGAGCATAGGTGCCGCTGGTGTCGGGTACACTGTAGGCCCAGGTGGCGGTGGTGCCGAGTACGCCATACGTTGGGCTGGAGCTGGTGTCGGGTATGCCAATGGTACCCCTGGTGGTACCAGAAATACAGTAGGAGTGGATACTGTCGGTGCAACTGAGGTAGGTACCTCTAAGGGAGCCATCGGGTCTGAGAACCCGACGCGCCCGCAGCATGCTGAGTCTGTCCTTGGCTGACAAACTTATCAACAAAAGGCATCTCTGGCATATCCAGAGATCCCGCGGTCCTCGTACATGGTCGTCCAGTGCCACGTCTCGTAGCAATACGCGTAGATCGCCTCATATCTGTTAAATTATATTACAGATATTACCACCAGTATAACCAACTACCAAAATAACATCATACCAAATTGATGTCTGGAGATGTTCCATCGCTGTACAGTCCCCAAATTGACCTCGGAATTCCGTACAAGAAAATCACCGAAATCCATATAAATCCGAAACGGAAGTCCAAACATATACGTAAATGGAAAAATCCGTGCAACCAAAATAACTACCCAGTTTGACTCGCAAACTTGGGCTAGCACAAAATATCCAGAATACTAAAACCAGGTATCACATCCTGCTCTGATACCAATAAATTGGTATCACATAAATCTCGAAAATCCTACACACGAAAATCAAACAAGTATCACAAAACTTTGGCGCTCTGATACCATATAAATTGGTATCAGGTTATCCCAAATATCCAAAATACGTAAACAACGATCGTAAAACTTAAGCTCTGATACCAAATAAATTGTCACGCCCCAGAGGAGTCCCTGTCTGAAGAAATTTCGGCAGCATCTCCCCATTACGGCGGACAATCTGAAACTTTCTACAATCACCATATACCTCAGTCACATGCGGCTGGAATAATAACAATAATAAAACAATCACCACGCAATTAATATCAATTTCAGCCTCTGGCTGACACAACCACGCAGTTTAATAGTAAACAAATAGAACAGTAATACGATGACTCGAAAACAACCCTACTCAACTACACTCATAAAGCTCAAATCCGATTTTTCCTACTCCACTACACTCATAAAACACAAATCCGACAAACTCACCTCTTCTGCCGTCCAGATAAGCATGGAGTAAAACATATCCAAATCATACCAAAATCCATCAACGATAAGAATCCATACAAGATCCATAAGTAAAACATTACAAGACCAAGACATAGTCTGATAGAGAAAACTAAAACAACAACTCGTGATCAGCAGAGGACTAGCACTATGTGCAATGGGGACTAGCGACTGGAACTGCTCCGGACAGCCTCAACGGAGGAGGGTGTGAGTCCAACACTCAGCAGGTACAACTGATATGCATAATAAAGTAAATAACAGACAACACTAATCATGCGTACAGTCTCCTAAATATGAGAAGGATAAATGCAACTGAAACAAAAATAGGAGAAAACTGTATTAACTATGACCAAGGTATAAAGATAACTGGGTCATCAGACCGAGAGTGTCATAATCCTGTATGCATGTCAATCATATGCATCCATATAAATGCAGCAAGTAAATGCAGCAAACACAACCAATAAATGCATCATGCGTATGATGCCAATGACATGGTCACCCCTGACGCCAGTCAGCCATCTCACACACAATGGTGAGTCCAAGTGGGTAGAGCTGTGACAACCGTGCACTCTGACATCACTGCCCCTAATGAGTGACCGAGTGGACGGGATGCTGTCGGAGTACACACATACTCCTACCTCGAAATAATAAATGGGGGGAGCAATGCTCTCATCTCCCGGTACACGATGACGGGGAGGACTCTCTGTCGGCTACCACGCTGAGTCACACTACCCATGAGCGGACCAACGGACCCAAACAAAGTCCAACTGCCTGCCGGCTACAACGCTGCTACACTAAACCAACGAAGCCAAACAGAGCGGAACTATCTGCCGGCTACCACGCTGAGTCACCAGACCAACGGAGCCAAACAGCAGAACTGCCACACACCTGTCTGATATACCACTAACGGAGCCAAACGAGAAGAAGAAGAAGCTAGGGTTTTTACTGCATCTCTTGTAAGCTTTTGCTTATTCTTTACTACCCTTTCTTCTACTTGTATTTCTTGACCCTTCCGGCGATGATTCCGGTGAAGAGCGGCCTTGCTCTGATACCACTTGTTAGGACCAAAAGTAGCTAGAGGGGGGGTGAATAGCTCGTCGCGTTCGCTCGGTGCTCGGCGTTGCTTGTTCCTTCAAAGATGTGCAGCGGAAAATACAGAAACAAACACACAACGCTAACACGGTTGGTTTTACTTGGTATCCACCTCACAGGAGGTGACTAATCCAAGGATCCACACCAACACACACACCCTCCACTAAATAAAACTCTCCTTTGTGGTAACTACCAAGGGCGGAGAAGCCCTACAATACTCAATACAAGAAGAGAGGGAAAGCATAACAAGAAAAGCTAGAGGGTGAAGAAGTTGAAGCAAATTCTTCAAGTTCAAGACTTTATCAAGCTCAACTTCAAGATGCAATTCCAAGATGGACTTGGATTTGACACAAGGGTGGCTCCACCATATTCATCTACAAGCTTCGATTCTTGGAAATCAAGAATCGAAAATTTTCTTATGATGGAGATAGAGCAATGGTTTGCTCTCATGGAAGGTTTTGAAGCTCCCACAAATTCCAAGGGCAAAGTACTCAAAAGGAGCAAGTGGAGCAAAGACCAAATCCAAAGATGTGAGGCCAATGACAAAGTGACCAAGCTTTTGGTCAATTTATTGCCAAGCAACATCTTGGAACAAATTGGAGAGTTTGAAGATACCAAGGAGCTTTGGAGCAAATTGGCAAGAATTCATGAGATCCCCTCCACTGTATCAAATCAAGGAGAATCCAAAGAGGGTGACTCATTGGATCAAGACCAAGAGGAGGACTCCGAGGTTGAGAGATGCTCAACCTCGAAGAAGAGGAAATCCAAGAAGCTTCATCATCAAGGGAATGCACCGAAGGGAACAAGGAGGGAGCATACTCCTTGTTTCACATTCAAAATGATGAAGCCTCCACCTCTAGGATTGAGGGGGAGCAATTCTTGGTGACGCCGGATCAAGAAGAAGGAGAAGCTTCTACATCCGGGTCAAGTGAAGAAGAAGAAGATTGTGCCACCTCCGAAATTCAAGAAATATCAAATGGAGGAGCAAGTGCCATCCCTATACAAGAAGGTATAAATGTTTCAATTAAAAATAAAAATCATATAATATGTTTTGAGTGTAGGGAAAGTGGGCACTACAAGAGCAAATGCCCTAAATTGGCCAAGAAGAAGGGCCAAGTGGCACAAAAGGGCAAGGAGAAGCTCAAGGAGACCACCCCCGGGACAAAGAAGAGCAAGGAGCACATTGTGTGCTTCTTGTGTCAACAAAAAGGGCATTACCGAAGTCAATGCCCCAAGGGGAAGAAGATGGTCAAGGCTCAAGGAGGCACTAGTCAAGGGGGAGCCTCCAAGGTAAAAAGGAAGGTAACTTTCATTGAGCCTATTCCCTTGCAAAATGGTAAAAAGCATGCTAGATCAAATTTTTATCATTTTAATACGATTTACCATAAGAATAGGAAGCATGAGGGCTTTAAGGAAAAGCATGTGGCCCTACATGCCAAAACTACTATCCCTAAGGCTAGGAATGTAGGTAAAAACCTACGCGATAACTCTAAGGATGTAAGATATAAGCCTAGAAACAAAAATGCTCATGGATCAAATGAAAAACCAAAAACTAAGGACTTAGTGATAGAAAATCAAGTCTTGAGATCAAGGCTTGATAAAATGGAAAAGACCCTAAAAAGGATGGAAAATATCCTATTAGGGCAAAATGAGCATAACCTAGGTTTAGGGGTACAAAAGTCATCCAATGGCCATAGAGGTTTGGGATACAAACCAAAGGCTAAGAAGGATGTGCCCTCTTACCATAGAGTTCCATATAGTTATGGAACAAACCCTAGGTCTAGTGGTCAAGCCAAAAATACTAGGGAAGTCATCCCTAAGAGTATTTTTGCAATAAATGTGACTAAGACTTCTAAGAAGTCTAAGAAATTCACAAACAAGGTCACAAGGGAGGTTATCCCTAGAGTTGACCTAGAAAATGTGACCAAGGCTTCTAAGAAGCCCAACAAGGTCACTAGGAAGGTATCTAGGGAAGTTATCCCTAGTGAGTACCTAGAGCATCCAAGGAGCACCAATAGGTGTTGGGTTCCTAGGAGCATCTTCTCTACCCCATAGATGGGTTAGAGAGTGTCAACTCCGATTAGAAGGGTAGTTAACCCAACTTTGAGGAATTTGACACTCAAGGAGCATTTTCAGGATTTTTGTTAACCTTTGAAAATGAAATGGAATTATTACTTACTCCTTGAAAGAGTAAAATGTGCCTAATGGTGGAAGAATTGATTTTAATCTTAAATGGCACATATTGGGAAATTCATAAGAACTATCAAGTTGGGATTTTGGTATGTTCTTAGGCAATTTAAGGCAATCCGGGCCTTAAATTTAAAAGTGCTACTCTTGAAGAAAAATGGAATATGCCAACATTTGAGGACATGTTTATTTTCAATTGGCATACATTAAATCAAGGAAATTAGAAATGCCAATTTAGGTTTTGGCATTCTCTTGTAACACTTTAGGGCAATCTAGGTTTAAGGTGTAAGTTTAGCTAAGACTTTAAGGATACTTAGATAGTTAATCTAGGTATATTTTATTTATGCTAAATCTTGTCATGATTGTTTTCCCATCATATGCCATGACATCATGTCTAGTTTTTGCATTCATGTTTTATTATGGAAAATCCAAAAATACCATGTCATGACATTCATACATCATGTAGCAATAGGATATTTTCTTTTAAAAATTATTTTCTTTTGATGTATGCCATAACATAATCATGCATTTAGTTTAATTCCTTATAATTAAGGACGAATGGCATTTAACGACACTTATTGACAAGTGACATCCTGGGTGGATGTCTAATATCTCTAAAATGCCTAGATAGATATGCATGATCCCTAGAATAGGGCAAAATCAAATTTTACATCTCACAAAGACCTCTAAGGTGACTTGTATGTGTTTTAGTGCATATTATATACAAGTGAGATGTTAGGATGATGAACAAAACTCAAGATGTTGATTTAGTGCATTCCTTTGAGTTTTAAATTCATCAAAACACATAGTTATGTGTTTTCCCATCATTGGGAAAGCTAATGTACAAGTCATGTGCATTATGCCCAAGGAACATGATGGGATATTGGTCTTGAAAATGTTTTTAAAATGTTTTTGGAAAACCTTGGTGAAGGCTATCTTTTGATAGTAATCACCATTGAATAGTTAGACACAAACTTGAAGAAAAACACTAAAGTTTTTGCAAGTTTTCAAGTTTGTGTCAATCTTTGAAAATATGATGTATTTTCATAGAAAACTATTTTTCCATGATTAAGTATGCCCTAAATAATGTCTACACGAAATTTCATAATTTTTGGATTTTTGTAGAATTTTCTAGGGGTTTCTAAAGTTAACTGAAATGGAATTTCAGCAACTATCAGAGCTCTGATCGATCCATGGATCGATTGGAGTGCCCGAATCGATCCATGGATCGATTCAAACGGCAATTCCCGTGAGCAGAAGCTCGCTGGATCGATCAGCCGATCGATCCAGGGAGTCTGAATCGATCCGTGGATCGATTCAGAAAGGTTCAATCGATTGGAACCCAACTCCAATCGATCCAAGTTGCTGATTTTGGCTGGGAAGGCCTGATTTCAGCATCTTTGAACCTCTTTGAGTCTAGGTAACCATTCCAAACCCCTTAAATACATTTGTATACATACAAAGGGTGTTTTCATGTTGAAAACAAGGATGGATTGGTTAACGAAGACTAAGTAGAAGTTTAGGTTGAGGTTGTTTCAAATTTTGAATATTTGAACCTCAAAACTTCTAAATTTGGGTTTCCTAAAGGTTTAGGGATTCCAAGTCATTGTTGGTGCAATGACAGAAGGTCTGACTCTTTAAAGACATGAAAATTATTTTTCATGAACCTTGGAAGGTGGTTAACCTTCTGTTGTGAACTTGCTCAAGGTTGAGCATTTAAACTTGAAATGGGGAGTGGATATCCTCATTATTTCAAGTGGATATTCAAGTGGTAGATAATGCTCAAGGTTGAGTAGTTGTCTACATTGAGGGAGAAGTTAAGGATAAATGAAGGGTATGGGACCTTCATTATCGTGTTGATCACAACGAGTGATGTTGTGAACAACGATGAACAACTCTTCAGGGGGAGAGTCTTCAACAAATGGATTTGTTGAAGTGTGCCCAGAATTGGAGCATAGGTTGATGTGTGTCCAACGATGGGTTGATGTGTGCCAATAGGGGGAGAATGTATGGTTAAGCTTAGTCCTTCATTACCTATGGGAAGGTCATAGGGGGAGAATGAAAGGACTCATGAAAGGGAGTAAGTTAGGCTTTCATTACCTAGAGGGAGTTTGCCCTCTTAGGGGGAGAATGAAGAGCTTAATTTATGCTTTCATTACCTAGTGGCATGAAGAAGGAGGCTATGGGATTAGCCTAACTTACATATGGGATTGTAAGTGTTATTGTGGTATTGTCAAACATCAAAAGGGAGATTGTTGGTGCATTTCCCTCTCAATGGCTGGGTAACCAAGCCGAGTCTTGGTTTGGGTTTAGATGTTTGACAACAAGATATTGATTCAAGAAGAGTCAAGTAGGTCAAGGTTGATTGGATACTTGATCGGGAAGTCCTAACTGGGATGTTAGGCAAATGAAAGTCCTGGTGAGTGAAGCCAGCAAGAAAAATCCAGTGGATTAAGGATGAAGCCAGGCGGAAGGAAGTCCTAGTGAGTGAAGCTAGGCGGATGGAAACTGGTGAGTGAAGCCAGTGAAAGTCCTAGTGAGTGAAGCTAGGCGGATGGAAAACCCGGTGAGTGAGGCGGTGAAAGTCCTAGTGAGTGAAGCTAGGCGGATGAAAACCCTAGTGAGTGAAGCTAGGTGAAAGTCACGTGAGTGAAGCCGCAGGGAAAATCCAGATGGATCAAGGATGATCGGACATCTGTGGGAAGTCCAAGTAGGTCAAAGGATTGACCGGATACTTGGCATGAAAGAAAAGTCCAAGTAGGTCAGGGATTGACCGGATACTTGGCACAGAGAAAAGTCCAAGTGGGTCAAGGGATTGACCGACACTTGGTAAGGGAGTCCTAGCAGGTCAAGGGAGTGACTAGATGCTAGGCATGACATACCAACAGTCAAGGTTGACCGGATGTTGGTTTGGGAGGTTTAGGACTGGTTTTGACAAAACCAAGTGCTTGGATCGCGGATCGATCCGGATCCGGATCGATCGCTGATCGATTCAGATCCGGATCGATCGATGGATCGATCCGACAGCCCAACCGACATGGCTCGGATCGATCCGTGGATCGATTCAGAGGTCCCAATCGATCGCTGGATCGATTGGGACGCCGCCGCGATAGCGCCGATCGATCCGGATCGATCCGCACGCGCTTCCAGAGCGAGGCGCCCGGATCGATCCGTGATCGATCCAAAGCCTCCCGATCGATTGGGAACATTCGAATCGATCGGGATCCGACCGCTGGCGCTGCTTATAGCTGCGCTCGATGGCTACGGATCATCCGATTCACCCAGCTCTCGCCAACCTCCACAAGACTCACAAAGCTCGATCACCGCTTGAAGGATCTTGGAAACTCTCCAAGTCAAGAGGCGGATCAAAGCCAAGAAGAGAAGCTAGGGTTAGGGTTTTGTACTCATTGTAAGCTTGTAAGCTTGTATTTCTTGTATCCTTTCCCTCTCTTCTTGTATTGAGTATTGTAGGGCTTCTCCGCCCTTGGTAGTTACCACAAAGGAGAGTTTTATTTAGTGGAGGGTGTGTGTGTTGGTGTGGATCCTTGGATTAGTCACCTCCTGTGAAGTGGATACCAAGTAAAACCAACCGTGTTAGCGTTGTGTGTTTGTTTCTGTATTTTCCGCTGCACATCTTTGAAGGAACAAGCAACACCGAGCACCGAGCGAACGCGACGAGCTATTCACCCCCCCCCCCTCTAGCTACTTTTGGTCCTAACAGCTGAGTCACACTACCCATGAGTGGACCAACGGACCCAAACAAAGTCCAACTGCCTGCCGGCTACAACGCTGCTACACTAAACCAACGGAGCCAAACAGAGCGGAACTATCTGCCGGCTACCACGCTGAGTCACCAGACCAACGGAGCCAAACAGCAGAACTGCCACACACCTGTCTGATATACCACTAACCCTTGAGTGGTGGTGTGTACAGATACATGTAACTGACGATGTGCTCAACAATAATGGAGCAGACAAATCACACACCATGCAATCATGCAAGATGATGCATGACACTAAACATGGCAATATCACGAATAACATAGCATGATCCATACATAAATAAAAGGTGTACCGCAAGTCAATGTATCAGATGGAAGGTACACAAATAGATAGGGTATCAAATAAACCCTAGGTCCTGAACATAATGTATCATATGGTTGGGTCACTACTTAAAGCATGTATGATCAGGTAAATAATAACATGCAGTGCATAATAAGTAAACAAACAAATATGTAATAGATCATGTAGTGACCAACCGAAACAAATGGAAAACACAATCATGTTATATGTTAAACACATTATTATGCATATCAAAAGACATAAGTCAAAGTACCCGCATCCAAAAGAAAGAATCCAAATCTGGTCCAAATCTAATGTCGAGATGCTCGTCTCGCATCAAAACCCTGAGTCATGAATATATATACATTTTATTTAGCTACACTCCTATAAATTGCTAAATAAAATCCTTACGAACAATTTAGGGCAAAACCCTAAACCATAAACCTCAACCTACCTTAATTAAATCCAACGGTTAATTAGGGTTAGTTACCTAATCCCTAATCAACCCATTAGATTAATAATTCAAACTTAAATCAATTATACTCACAACAATGCATTTACCTCAATCCAAACTCAGCCAAATTCGTATACTTCGCCGTAAATTTATCTATGGAGCATCTGCTGCCGGAACTGTGGTCGTAGTTAGAGTAAGCCACTGACCAACACATCAAACACCCAAAATTTGTAGTCAATACATCCACCTATGTGAAGTAAACCCTAACATTACCTCCACAGTTTTAAACCAACAGCTTACCTTAAACCCAGGGCACGGTAGAACTCAGGACAGCAACTCACACAAGTGTGAGGCTCGGCTAAGGCAGAAGAAAGGTTCGGTTCGGCACTGGGGCAAAGGGTGTAGCGGCAGTGGCAAGGAATTGGTGTCTGGATCGCTAGGGCACAACCATAGAGGAGGGGCCGACGATGTCCCGTCGGACCAGAGGAGGGGAGAGGAATCGGGAGGCGGCGTCGGCGCTAGGCTCGGTTGCCGGCACAGAGAATCGGCCGTGAACACAAACCCGGATCGCTAGCGATATAATACGTCCATAACCCTTATTCTCCCTCCATTCATCGGTCAAATCCTGTCGATCCGAATCCAGTGGCGACGGCGACTTCGGCAGACACACTAGTGGTGGCAGCCGACGCTGCTCGGAGGTAGGAGAAGAAAAGGAATCGGCTGGGGAGAAGAAGAGAAGGGGAAAGAAGAACTGCTGCATGCGGTTTTTGGAAAGAAACGGCGTGGAGAAGAAACGGGGAAAAATAAAAATATATATAAGGAAAATAAAAAGAAAATAAAAGGAAAATAAAACATTTCCTCGCTTAAAACGGGGTAGCCTAAACATGCTTTTCCGGGCCCTGTTTTTATCCCCGTTAACTCGTCCATACGAGCTCCAAAAAATTCCCGAAAAATTTCCAAAAATTCCAAAAAATTCCCTTATTAATATTCACCTATTTTCGGTATTTTACATGTTGTCTTTTCTAAACCCTTTTAGGCTTATGTTAGGGTTGTCTAGGTGTTTGATTAAGCATTCTGTAGATAAAAACCTAACCTTATACCTAGTATGTAAGAAATGCCAATTTATTATAGGGTTATCAAGTAATAACCTTACGAAATTTCTAGGAAAATTTTTGAAATTTATCCGGAATTAAAGGGAGCTCGTATGAGCCGTTTAAGGGGATGAACATATCGAACGGAGAGAAGCCTGTTTAAATTGATACATATTATCAGGTTTGATCGAGGAGTTATCTAGGGATTAATTTCCTTAACCCTAAGTAAGGTCTATTAATAGGGCTCCATTTCTCACCCGAACCCTAGAAGCCAACCCGATGCCTCCTCTTCCCCTTTTCTCTCGCGCGAACGCTCGACACATGCGCTGCCTCGGTGATCGACTACCTTCTTCTCCCTTCTCTTGGAGGCGCCGGCGAGGAGGGATCTCGGAGCGTTGGGAGGGAGGGGATCCTATTCTTTCCCCTGACCTTTCCTTCTTCTCTAGCCTCGGTGAACCATGGCGACGAATCTTCGATTTGGGGATTTTGCCTGCTGTCGGAAAGTAATCGAGGGCACCGGCGTTGGATCTGGCTAGCGTCGACCGATTGAGTGATGTAAGAACCACTGTCTTCTTCCCGATCTCCTTCTCTGTTCGTCAACAAGAACAGATCGTGCTCTAGCCGTGATCTTGAGGTATGCGGTTTGGTGTTCCTTTTTGATCGTGAATTCGAACCTCTAATCTATCTTTCTGGAATTGATTCGGGTGATCTTTCTGGGAAGCAGGGGTTTGTGTTTTGGTCCCGGCCACCACAGCTCTGTTGGATCGATCTCTCCTTCGTATCAGTGATCGTCTCCGGTGATTGAAGGGTGTAAAGGTATGGAGAGAAACTTTTATTACTAGATTGTAGTGGTGAACAGATCTTTTAATCCTTACTATCTTGTTGTTCTTGATCCGACTGGTGAAGTTACCGTGGGTAGGTTTCTATTGGTAGAGATTAGATGTGATGTTTAATTCGTGTTCTTTTCTCATGATCGAACATTAGTTGCATTAAGTCCTGTGTAATGCTTGAGGCTGGATCAAAGGCACAAGCAACAAGAATCGGTTGTTTAGGTGTTAGGAGTTTTGAGTGTTCTGTTGTTTACTGGAATCTCTGTGAACAATGTGGATCAAGATCAGTTAATAGTGAGATGAGATTTTTGCTTTAAGCAGAGGTTCGCAAATGTAGATGTATCTAAACCTGAAATGGGTTTCCATGAGGTTTAGGTTCACTTCTTGTTAGGTGGTAAAGGAAGGATTAGGGATAATTAAGAATCTAATGGAAATTTAATTTAACTTGACCAGTGGAAAGGGGTGGTAATCACTGTTAGCTTAATACTTTAGTCGGTTATTTGTTTATGGGTAATTCACTTATTTGTAGTGTAAACATATGTGGTGATATAAAATTTTATATGTGATACAGGACCTTGATCGGCGACGTGCCGCGCAACGTGGGTGGTTCTGTTGATACGGGATATATTGAGGCGGGTATTTCTTCCTTAATTTCTATTTAGTTCTTTGAACTTTAAAGCATGGTTATATTTGGATAATTAGGTTGCATTCCTTAAATCTGATTATTTGTTGTTTTCCTGCTTATCACTTTTGCTTGATCTTGGATTTGATCTAGTTTGATTTGTTACAGTCTCGATCCTTGTTATCTAGAATTCTATTGTATATACACATATAGAGTGTTGTAGGGATGATTGTATTGGATATTTGTGGTCTATATCTATCTAGGTTGTGATCGGTATGTGTTGTGGGTTCTACATGATTGGCATTCCATCTGCATAGTGGTATGTGTAGTTACGTCTGTTGTGGTTATTGGAGGTGTTTATGAGGTTTGGGGTGGTTGTATGGATGATGATTATATATATATATATATATATATATATATATATATATATATATATATATATATATATATATATATATATATATCATGTTCATCATTCATTGCATCTGATGACCATTGTCTCCCTTGTGGTTGAGAGAGTCATCAGTTGGTTTGGTTTAGCGCCGCACACTCGGCCACTCATGGGTAGTGGTAGCTGGAGTAGTTGCCGCTTGTCCTGTTGTGCCACCCGGTCACGAAGTTTAGTGAGATTCGGCATTGTGAGCAGTCAGGGACCCTGATGCTATGTAGCTAAATAGCTACTAGCGGACTGTCCACCTCGACTACTCTATTGTGGGCTGGAGGGTAGTACAGTCATCACAGACCCAAGCCTCTCGGCCAAACAGGGGTCGTGGTGTCTAGAGAGGTGGCGGGGGTGACCATGGAGCATGCATGCACTTCTTGCATATGATGTGCGGTGCATCTTTGGATATATATTTGCATACATGCCAAGTAGATACTAGTTGCATGTGATTGTGATGTGTTGCACTTGTTTGAGATATGATTGTTACATATGGATGTCATGTTGTATACATGTCATTTATTTTACATGTATATGCAGTCGTATTTATATTGCATAGGTGTCACGTGTAGATCTGTGGCTGATCTGGTGAGTTTCTGATTAGGGTACCATAGCATTGATTCTAGTCAATTATGTGCATTGATTGTGTCAGGTATGTTAATGTATAGTTATTTTATCAGATATGGTTAGAGGAGTTATATTATGACAGCATGTTCTTATTCTTTATTTATGGAGACTGTATTCTTTGATTCCTATCTCATTATGTAGACCATGCTTTATTCTGTCTATTACTCGCTGAGTTACCTGTACTCACCACTCCGTCTATACCATTTTGATTTTCAGGTAGTAGATAGATGATATGGAGAAGCTTGGAGTATATTGCCAGCCGATCCCATTTCCCGTGTCTTATTCAAGGGATGAGTTTTGGTTTTGTTTCTCCTTACCCACATTCTGTATTCGTTGTATTTTGAGTACTGATTATTGTTGGTGCAAGCTGCACCAGAATCAAACCTGAGTTTTGATGTTGTCAAAGGTTCAAGTTAAATCTTGTTATGATCTAACAAGTTGACTGAGTGTGCAGGATGTTTACTCAACTGGGAAAGTCTTAGATGGAAGCTAGGTAGAGAGATCTTAGCAGATCGTGGAACCCAGGTGCAAGTCCAAGTGCGTCGAGGGGATTCGAAGCTTGGCAGAGTGATCGAGAGGTCTGGAGGACCAAAGATCGAAGGAAAAGTCCTGGGGAGCCGATTAAGGCTGAGTGAAAAGTCCAAACTAGATCTGAAGGATCAAAGTTTGGCAGGTAGGTTAAGGTAAACAAATTGGAGGAGCAATAGTGAGGTCGGGTTCCCGAAGGGAACAACCTTAGGTCGCTGATCCAACTGAAGAAACCGGGAAGGTTTCCAAGTTGAGATCAAGAACAGTTCTACTGTTCTTTAATTTCTCATTATTATACTATTGTGTTAATATCTGTGTTGCAAGTTGTGTTGGTCTAACATCTGTGTTGCAGGTTATTTTTAACACAGTCTTGCAGGTTAAGTTGGATCGGTCAATCGAACCAGAGGATCGGTAGACCGAACCAAGTAAGATCAGCACATAAGTCAGTCCAGATCAGAACTGAGCCAGAATCGGATCAAAGCCTGATCGATTGACCGAACAGTAAGATCGGTCGACCGAACCTAGTGCCTTAGCAAAGGAAAGAAGGGCTGATCGGTCGACCGAACCCAGAGATCGGTCGACCGATCCAATCAACATTAAAGCTGCATTAAATCAAGATCACGGCAGATTCTGACGAACAAGGAAAAGGCTTGTTCGGTTGACCGAAAAAGGGGTTCGGTCGACCGAATCATTAAAGACCGGTAAATGCAAAAGATCGAGCCAGCTTCGAACTTTAGCCAAAAAGGAAGGGAGCGGGTTTGATCGACCGAACAATGGGATCGGTCGACCGAACCTCCAGTACACCTATAAATTCAGACTCGAAGACAGAGGCCAGATATATAATCTTTTCTGATCAATTCTGGTGATACTCTGCAAAACTGCTCGTGCAACACAGCTCCTTCAACACTGTAAGCTACTTCACCAGATAGTGCCGACCGAGCTTCGTCTTTCAATTACTTGTCGGTATATTTAATTTTAGCTTGCATTATAATTTCATTTAGCAAGATAGCAGGGTGGTACTATTTTGCTCCAGTGTACGATTCACTTCTTTCCGAGGACTTCGGAAAGAAGGATTTTAGTACTTTGCCCATCGGTGTGGTCAAGGACCGCGGGCCTCCGAGTAGGATTCGAGCTAGGCTCCGAACGAAGTAAATACATTGTCTCTTTTTCTTATTTCCGCTGCACAACTTTAGTTTCAAAATACGAAAAGAATAGTTTTAAAAAGCGTGATATTCACCCCCCCCCCCCTCTATCGCTTCAAACGATCTATCAATTGGTATCAGAGCTGGTTAGCTCTGAAATTTCTTTATCGATTTTCAAAGCATTTTTAAAACCTTTTCTTTTCCATTAGAAATATTTTTTATTCTATTCTCTTCTCAAGCACTACTAATCCCAAGACGAGTGTCTTGGAAATATTTTTCTTAATTTTTTTCTTGCAAGGATGATGAACTTATATCAAGAAGGCTATAGTACGGTCCGACCTCCACTATTCAAAGGAGAGAATTTCAGTTACTAGAAGAATAGGATGGAGTGCTACTTAAAGTCCGACATTGAGCTCTGGTTCATAGTTTTGAAAGGCTATACTCCTCCAATGAAGGACGGAACAACCCTAGAACCAGAAGAATGGACTCCTCAGATGATCAAGAAGGCACAACTGAACTACAAAGCAATCAATACCATTCAATGCGGGCTCATGATGGAGGAGTTGAATAGAGTTGGTCCCTACGACAACGCCAAAGAATTGTGGGAATCGATAGTAAAACTACACGAAGGAACGGACGACTCAAAGGTAAACAAACGAGATCTACTCTTAAATAATTTGTTAAATATAAAAATGTTTCCTGGAGAGACGGCCTCGCAACTACATGCTCGACTGAAGGACATCCTCAACGGTCTTCACCTGATTAGACACAATCTCGAAAATCGTGACACAATAAGGTACGCTCTGAACGCCTTTCCGAGGAATGCTTTGTGGGCATCAATTGTAGATGCCTACAAAGTTTCTAAGGATCTTTCAATTCTTAAGTTAGATGAGTTATTCTGTGAATTAGAACTACACGAGCAATTTAACATGAGCCATGGCGAGAAAGGTGTTGCTTTGTATGCAGGGGCGAGCGAGGAGACAAAATCAAAAATGAAGATCGAGTCTGAAAGCGAGTCAGACTCAGACTCAACAAACGAAGAAGAATTAGTCAACATGGTCCGAAGGTTGTTGACTAAGAAGAAGTTTAGAAGAAGCACCAAAAAGACTCCACCGAACCAGATCCAAAACAAATCAGAAATGATTTGTTATGGATGCAATAAGAAGGGGCATTTCAAAAACGAATGCCCAAATCGAAAAGAAGAAAGATCCAAATCGACAAGACGGAAGAAGGCGCTTCAAGCAACATGGGACGAAACATCTTTCGACAAATCCGACGCGGAACAAACGAAGTACTCGAGCCATCTTGCATTTATGGCAAGAAACGAAGATTCCGACTCCGAGTCAGATGAAGAGTATGAATCCGAGAACAACATCGAGTCTGAGGAAGATCACGGATCCGGAGATCCTTGTAATGCCCGAAAATTCTCAAAACTGTTTTAGAAATATAGTATGATTTTTCTGGAATTTTTAGATATTTTTCCGGAATTTTCCGAGTAGCGGAAGTAGCAAAAATAAATATAAACGAAAACGGTCTAAGCGGGAATCGAACCCGAGACCTATCGTGTAGAGGATAATGTTAGTAACCAGTTGAACCCAGCAGGGCCGTGCTGAAAGGAAAGGGAGACAATTAAATTTATATTAGAGTTGGTTCGGGTTACCCACTTAATATAAATAGAGGGTTTAAGTGGGGTTTGGTTTATTTTAGTTTTGGTTCGGCAACTTCCTTCTCCTCACCCTAACTCACGCCGATCCTCTCCAAACCCTCACCGCCGCCCACTCCTCTTCCTCTTCCTCTTCCTCACGCACGGCACACCAAGGCAAGGGTCCATAGGTTCACTTTCCGGCGACGACTCCAACACGAAAGAGGTTCTTCTCCGCGAGAGGAACGCGAAGACGTGATCGGATCATCGAGAGGATCATCTCCACCGGAACTCTAGCGAATAGAATCGTAAGAAATTAAGATCAGGAGGTAAGAAACCCCTCACCTGCGGTATAATAGCTCCGTTCGTTTATATGCATTAGTTATTAGCTATATGTGTAGTTTCCGGCACCTAGGATGTGTTTTAACCCTTCTCGAAGATTAGGAATTTAGTTAGCACCTTTAGATGGGCCGGACACGTTTATTCTCCTTCAGTTGGAGATCATAGACGCGGTTGGGTGCCTAGAGGTGTCTTTCCTGATGCAGAGAGGGGTTGAAGCACACCAAGTGTTCGAAAAAGGGGTTAGTTTAGCTAATTACCCTTCAGTTATGTTTATTAGCCCAGTTAAATGCATTAGTAGCATTTAAATTAGTAACTTTGCTCACTACAGTTTATATGGGACTATGGTCCGATGGGTAGGCTCCCACAGTCGCCTCTAGGTTCAGATAACCTAGCTCTAGGTTCAGATAACCTAGAAACAGCATGTTATATCAGTTAGCTATAGATATTAGTATTTTATTTTCAGTGGCGCTGTACTGGATTAGATATCCATTGGGTTGGACTCCCACAGTCGTCCCTAGGTTCAGACAACCTAGTAAACCCTGCTAAATTCGGGACTTGAAACCCCGGGTCTAGTAGGGATGCGCGCACAGCAAGTACAGTTGCCGGGCCCAACAGCATGTTTATTATTTTCACTTATTATGTATTAGTTTCAAACTCAAAATCAGATATGCTAGTGGAGTTTGTTTTCAGTTACAGCTTTAGTTCCAGTTAGCTTAACTTATGATTAGCTTAGTGTTATTACTTGCTATGCCATGATTCCAGTGTATATGCCATGCTTATATGTTATGCCATTAGATTTCAGTATGCCATGGTTTAGCTTTTCAGTGCATGTTTTCAAATAGCATGATTTAAATCCATGATTGCATCGTTGCATATTTTTGTGAGGTAGATGGTTTCTTACTAAGCTTTAAGCTTACAGATTCTATTTTTCCTTATACTGCAGATAAGGGTAAAGGAAAGATGGACTAGCAGAGGAAGCTGGAGGGCAATGCGAAGATGGTGTGTGTGGCAGGAACTGGAAAGAAAGATCTTAGGGATCTAACGAGCTTCATTTATACATTAGAACTCTTTAGCATTTACTTTCAGCACTTTCAGTTTATTAGTTTGATACTGTCGTTTTCATGCACGTTAAGTTGTTAAAATGTGTTTTAGTGAGTGAAATGCCATGAACCAGTTTAGAATTGCCACTACCTGTTATTAGAATAGTTTATTATGCAGTAGGTAGTTGTTGGATTGTATTTTGGCACACCGGAGTCCCGAAATCGAGTTCCCGGCTGAATGACACCGATCGGCCTGCACCGATCGCTCGAGTAGCATCGATCGGCCACCGACCGATCCAAAGGAGATATAAGAGATATCAGATTCCTCCTCGATCGGCCACCACCGATCCAAAGACGATACAAGAGCCTCAAGAGATTAGTACTGGATCGGCCACCGACCGATCCAGTTTATACCGGATCGGTCGCCGACCGATTCAGCTGCTCGATCGGCTCGCCGACCGATCCAAAGACGGACAAGAGCGAACCCAGATTCTCAGAGTTTAAGGATCGGTCACCGACCGATCCAAAGCCAGAAGCACGGAAGCCACCGATCGGTCTACCGACCGATCAGGCACCTCGATCGGGCCTCAGACCGATCCAGCCAGAATGTAGCAATGAAGCTTCAGATCTGACAGCAGACCGATCCGTGGTCTTGTGACCGCATCAAGACGTGAGATCTCGTAAGGCATTAGTTTATAAGAATCAATTAGTTAGCAAAATTTTAATTAGCCCAACTTTCCGCAAAGTATAGCTTAGCAAGATTGTAGCGATTGGCCTTCTTAGTACCCGGATATGGGTCGTTACAGAGTGGTATCGAGCAAAGGTTCCATACTTCCTACACACACATCAACATTGTACTGCAGCCTTCCAAGTAAGAATACCTCTACTCTCTTAATTGTTCTTGTTTATAGTTACGTTCATGTTATATGCTTATTGCCGGTTAGTACATGATAGTTTAAACAGGATGTCGGAATTATATAACCGTGATAGTATTAGTTATACATATGTTCTCTATGTCATTAGAAATGGCACGAGGACGCCCAAAGAAAAAGGGCACTAGCCTGAGCCCTCAAAGAAGAGGCAAAAGTGCCTCCCTCCAGATTCTTACAAGATTAGTGGCTCATAAAGCAGCAATGAACAAAGAACAGAAATAGCCACCTTAAAGGCTAATCAGAACACCCCACACCACCCCGAGCCAAACCCGACGACTCCAGAGTTTTAGAGGTTCCACCACCAACAAAGACCATTTCAAAGACCAACAAATTTCAAGAATGAGCCAAGGAAGGAAGCCTATCCGATCCAGTGGCAGTGAGTCAAGCCAGAGAACTTCTGCACTAGTGAACCATGGGATGCACAAGCATGGTTCAAAACACTGGAGAGCACGATGGAGCTTCGGACTGGCCAGAACACGAGAAGGTGAAGTGTGCCTCCTTCTGCATGCACGCATGTGGTGGGAAGAATCGAACGAAGCGCCCAGTGAATCAGATGTCATGGGGGGACTTCGAGAAGGAATTCTTTGAGGAGTTCTTTCACATGCGGGTTACCAACCGCCACTACGATGAGTTCACGGAGTTTCGTCAGGGCAACCTTTCAGTGGAGGAAGCCGTGAAGAAATTCAACAGGTTGGCTCGTCTGTGCCCAGAGCTAGTCAGCACAGAAAAGGAACGAGTCCGGTTGATGCTCAAGATGCTGAGGCCCGAGATCGCAGTGAACGTGGCAGGTGGCATTCATAGGCCACAGACCACGGAGGAGCTAGTGAGCAGTGCCTTGACCACAGAGCATTACCAGAACAGCATGAAGCAACAGAAGCAAGTCTCCTCAGAGTCCAAAGGCCAAGGAAGCTCTCACACTCAGAAACAGCAGGGCCACAGCTCCAACTGGAAAGGGAACTCCAACAACAAGCGCAAATCAGGGAGTGACTCAAAAGGAGGACCATCTAGCAAGCGACCCAGTTATCCAAAGTGTGTCACTTGTGGGAAATTCCACCCAGGGGTTTGTCGCAAGGGCACACGAGGATGCTTTGAATGTGGACAAGAAGGGCACATGGTTGCAAAGGCCCGAGCAAGACCGCCTTCCTCACCACAGCAGATTCTCAGATGCAGCCACCACCGCTACATCGATGCAGTCGCCTAGAAGGTCCACTTATCGCCAAGGCGATTAGAAGCCCTCCACCTTTAGCGAATGCGAGGATCTACGACTCACCGAGAGGACGTAGCCAATGCCTCGACGGTTGTCACAGTCGATTAGCATTTTTCAAGATAGTGCTACCGTTTATTTGACATCGGGCAACCCATTCATATATAGCCGGATGTTCTCCAAAAATTAGAGGTACCTCCGAGATACTCGGTCGCTTTTGACGACGCTACCTTCGAGAGATCATGGCGCCCACGACCGGTTCGAGCAAAGGGTCATTATAGCGCATGGGAGCTCTTTTGATCCGATAGTGCTAGAAATGACCGACTATGACATTATCTTCGGAATGGACTTTTTGGTCAAATACGGTGCCTCTATCGAGTGCCGTAAACAGAAAGTCACCGTCCAACAGCGGAAGCACAGTTCAATTCGTCGGGGAACCAAGGAGAAAGGCCAAGAGGTTTCTCTCAGCTATGAAGGCACAGAGGTTACTGGATTCAGGATGCACGGGATTCTTAGCACACGTAGTCAGCACCAGTCAGGACAGGGACCAACAGCTAGCAGAGGTTCGAGTCGTTTGCGACTACCCAGCAGTCTTCCCCGAGGAGCTACCAGGCTTAGCACCAGACAGGGAGATTGAATTTGAGATAGAGCTCATCCCCGGCACAAATCCAATTTCCAAGGCACCGTACCGCATGGCTCCAGCAGAATGAAGGAACTTCAGAGCAACTACAGGAGCTTCTTGACAAAGGTTTCATACGCCCGAGTCACTCACCATGGGGAGCGCCTGTGTTGTTCGTGAAGAAGAAGGATGGAAGCATGCGACTGTGCATAGACTACGGATCACCGAACCAGTCACAATCAAAAACAGGTATCCTCTTCCCGAATAGATGACCTATTCGATCAACTGAAGGGGCATCAGTGTTCTCTAAGGTAGATCTCAGATCAGGTTATCATGTAAAGGTTAAAGAAGGGGATATACCAAGACAGTAACCAGATACGGACACTACGAGTTCGTGGTCATGCCCTTCGGCGTGACCAATGCTCCAGCTACATTCATGGATCTCATGAGCAGAGTATTCAGGAGTATTTAGATAAGTTTGTTATTGTGTTTATCGATGACATTCTTATCTACTCGTGAACTCAGAAGAACATGCAGAGCACCGAAACTAGTATTGCGACACTTCAATAGAATCCGACTTTACGCCAAGTTCACGAAATGAATTTTGGCTAGATCAGTGTCCTTCTCGGGTCACATCATCTCAAAGGATGGTGTTATGGTGGATCCCAAAGAAGATAGAAGCAAGTAATCGAAGCAACCAAAGAACGCCAGGAAATCGTGGAGCTCGGGATTAGCAGGATATTACAGGAAGTTTGTAAAGGATTTCTCCAGTAGCCTCCCACCGACTTCTTACCGTAAAGAACAGAAATTCCAGGATGAGGATCTGAGAACAATTCACGAAGCTAAAAGGAGATTGACCAAGGCTCTATTTTGGCTCTACCAGACGACACCAGCAGCCTTGACATCTATAGTGATGCCTCTAAGTTGGGACTAGGAGCAATACTGATGCAAAACGGCAAGGTGATTGCCTATGCCTCCAGACAACCCAAGGATTATGAGAAGAATTACCCTACTCATGACCTTGAGCTTGCAGCAGTAGTGTTCGCTCTCAAAATTTGGAGACATTACTTATATGGAGCTCGGTCAGAGTGTATACAGATCATCGTAGTCTGAAGTACTTCTTCACTCGAAGGATCTGAATACGCGACAGCGCAGATGGCTAGAGCTGGTCAAGGACTACGATATGACATCCTCTACCACCCAGTGGAAAGCCAATAAGGTAGCGATGCACTTAGCAGGAAATCTAGTGCTACCTTATTAGCTCTTACAGCCATGTCACCGCCCCACAGAAGGAGATGGATTTCGGTCTCGAACTCATCGTGGGACAGCTCTCTCTATGACCCTAGAGTCTACCTTGCTTGGTGATATTCAATCAGATCGGACCCCGAGATTCAGAGAATCAAGCAAGGGCTAGCGTAATCAGAAGTAGAGAATTCGAGTGTCCGATAGCGGGTGTTGTATTTTGGCTGCACTGTGTTCCGCATCGAGGAGCTACGGAGATGATTTTAGATGAGGCTCACAGACTTTACGCGATGCATCCGTGCTCCACCAAATGTATCAAGACCAAGAAACGCTTTTGTGGCCCGGATGAAGCGAGACATCGCCAGATATGTTAGCATCCGCCTCACCTGTCGAGGGTCAAGGGAACATCACGACTGGGGAGTTCTGCACCTATACAGATTCCGAATGGAAGTGGGAGGATATCTCCATGGATTTCATAGTGGGACTACCCGTAACCACGAATGGTTTTGACGCCATCCGGGTAATAGTCGACATGTTGACTAAATCAGCCCACTTCTTAGCTATCAAGGTATCCTATTCCATGGAGAAGCTAGCTCATATATCTCCGTGAGATCGCCGACTACATGGAGTCCCACGAACCATCATTTCAGAGACAAATAGATTCACATCACACTTCGAGTGTGTACAACAAGATTGGGCACGGTTAAAATTCAAAGACATTTTCCATCCTCGTATGATGGTCGACGGAGCGAGTAAATCGTGCACTCAAGATATGCTCCAGCTTCAGGCCCTAGATTTCAGGAAGTTGGTGCAAATATCCGAGTCTAGCGAATTTGCATACAACAACAGCTATCGTGCCACTATCGAGATGGCACCTTATGAGGCACTCTATGGGCTGAGGTGCAGATCACCAACTGCTGGTATGAGAGTGGTGAACAGAAGGAACTAGAGCTCAGACAGATCTAGTAGCAGACAGCCATACAGCAGATTCGCCAGAGGATAGAGATAGCACCGGCAGAAGAGCTATGCCGATACACGCCTGCACCCCTAGAGTTCTCTGGGGATAGCCTTCCTCGAGTAGCTCCCATGAAGGAGTCATGCTTTGAAAGAAGGCAAGCTAGCCCCTGATATGTGGGACCATACCTTATCACGAGGAGAGTGGGCAAGGTAGCATATGAGCTAGAGCTACCTCAGGAGATGTCACCGTCCACAACGATTTCACGTCTCCATGTGAAGAAGCATATTCCAGACGCCACCCAGGTGATTGAGCCCCGATGGTACAGTCCGTGATGATCTCAGCTATGACAATCGGCCTATTCAGATAATAGACCGAGCAGTAAAGAAATTATGGAACAAGGAAGTACCATTAGTTAAAGTCACCGGCAAAATCACACAAGCCACGTGGGAATGGGAAGATGACATGAGACAGAAGTATCCAGACTGTTCTAAGTTCGAGGACGAACTTTTATAAGGTATGGGGATTGTAACGAAAATTCTCAAAACTGCTTTTAGAAATATAGTATGATTTTCTGGAATTTTAGATATTTTCCGGAATTTTCCGAGTAGCGAAGTAGCAAAATAAATATAAACGAAAAGCTCTAAGCGGAATCGAACCCGAGACCTATCGTGTAGAGGATAATGTTAGTAACCAGTTGAAACGCCGTGCTGAAAGGAAAGGGAGACAATTAAATTTATATTAGAGTTGGTTCGGGTTACCCACTTAATATAAATAGAGGGTTTAAGTGGGGTTTGGTTTATTTTAGTTTTGGTTCGGCAACTTCCTTCTCCTCACCCTAACTCACGCCGATCCTCTCCAAACCCTCACCGCCGCCCACTCCTCTTCCTCTTCCTCTTCCTCACGCACGGCACACCAAGGCAAGGGTCCATAGGTTCACTTTCCGGCGATGACTCCAACACGAAAGAGGTTCTTCTCCGCGAGAGGAACGCGAAGACGTGATCGGATCATCGAGAGGATCATCTCCACCGGAACTCTAGCGAATAGAATCGTAAGAAATTAAGATCAGGAGGTAAGAAACCCCTCACCTGCGGTATAATAGCTCCGTTCGTTTATATGCATTAGTTATTAGCTATATGTGTAGTTTCCGGCACCTAGGATGTGTTTTAACCCTTCTCAAAGATTAGGAATTTAGTTAGCACCTTTAGATGGGCCGGACACGTTTATTCTCCTTCAGTTGGAGATCATAGACGCGGTTGGGTGCCTAGAGGTGTCTTTCCTAATGCAGAGAGGGGTTGAAGCACACCAAGTGTTCGAAAAAGGGGTTAGTTTAGCTAATTACCCTTCAGTTATGTTTATTAGCCCAGTTAAATGCATTAGTAGCATTTAAATTAGTAACTTTGCTCACTACAGCTTATATGGGACTATGGTCCAATGGGTAGGCTCCCACAGTCGCCTCTAGGTTCAGATAACCTAGCTCTAGGTTCAGATAACCTAGAATCAGCATGTTATATCAGTTAGCTAAAGATATTAGTATTTTATTTTCAGTGGCACTGTACTGGATTAGATATCCATTGGGTTGGACTCCCACAGTCGTCCCTAGGTTCAGACAACCTAGTAAACCCTGCTAAATTCGGGACTTGCAACCCCGGGTCTAGTAGGGATGCGCGCACAGCAAGTACAGTTGCCGGGCCCAACAGCATGTTTATTATTTTCACTTATTATGTATTAGTTTCAAACTCAAAATCAGATATGCTAGTGGAGTTTGTTTTCAGTTACAGCTTTAGTTCCAGTTAGCTTAACTTATGATTAGCTTAGTGTTATTACTTGCTATGCCATGATTCCAGTGTATATGCCATGCTTATATGTTATGCCATTAGATTTCAGTATGCCATGGTTTAGCTTTTCAGTGCATGTTTTCAAATAGCATGATTTAAATCCATGATTGCATCGTTGCATATTTTTGTGAGGTAGATGGTTTCTTACTAAGCTTTAAGCTTACAGATTCTATTTTTCCTTATACTGCAGATAAGGGTAAAGGAAAGATGGACTAGCAGAGGAAGCTGGAGGGCAATGCGAAGATAGTGTGTGTGGCAGGAACTGGAATGAAAGATCTTAGGGATCTAACGAGCTTCATTTATACATTAGAACTCTTTAGCATTTACTTTCAGCACTTTCAGTTTATTAGTTTGATACTGTCGTTTTCATGCACGTTAAGTTGTTAAAATGTGTTTTAGTGAGTGAAATGCCATGAACCAGTTTAGAATTGCCACTACCTGTTATTAGAATAGTTTATTATGCAGTAGGTAGTTGTTGGATTGTATTTGGCACACCGAGTCCCGAAATCGAGTTCCGGCTGAATGACATCGACGGCCTGCATCGATCGCTCGAGAAGCATCGGATCGGTCACCGACCGATCCAGGAGATATAAGAGATATCAGATTCCTCGATCGGCCACCGACCGATCCAAAGACGATACAAGAGCCTCAAGAGATTAGTACCGATCGGTCACCGACCGATCCATTATACCTGGATCGGCCGCCGACCGATTCAGCTGCCGGACGGCTCGCCGACCGATCCAAAGACGGACAAGAGCGAACCCAGATTCGCAGGTTTAAGGATCGGTCACCGACCGATCCAAAGCGAAGCAGAAGCACTGAAGCTCACCGATCGGTCTACCGACCGATCGGGCACTCGATCGGTCCAGACCGATCCACCAGAATGTAAGCAATGAAGCCAGATCGACAGCATCGATCCGGGTCTTGTGACCGCATCAAGACGTAGACTCACCAGTAAGGCGATTAGTTTATAAGAATCAATTAGTTAGCAAAAATTTTAATTAGCCCAGCTTTCCGCGCAGTATAGCTTAGCAGTATTGTAGCGATTCGCCTTACAGCTTAGTACCCAGAAGGCGGGTCGTTACAATCCTAATATGGTAACGATTTATTCAAAGTCAAATTTGCTTAAAGTAGTTAAATGTTTGTTTAAAAAATTAGCAAAATCGGAAAAACAAAATAACTTGTTACTTAAGGAAATAGACCACCTTAAGCAACAAGTTAGCTTGAGTGACTCGACTAATCAAGTTCAAATCGAAACTTCGACTCAAGTTGAAAAACTTAAGGAAGAAAATTCTGACTTGAATGGTCAAGTCGAGCGACTCAAGAAAACGTTGGAAAAGTTCGAAATGGGGTCCAAGTGTCTAAATATGATACTTGGATCGCAACGAGCTGTGTACAACAAATTGGGGCTTGGCTATAAACCGAACAAAACAAACAAATCATACATGTCTCTAATCAGTCAAAATGTTAGAAGTCAAGTCCAAGCATGGGTTCAAACAAAACAACTAACCAAACCAATTAAACCAAATTTCTACTTGGTTTCCAAGAGTAAAATTCATTACTTAGATAGACCTTATCTAAGCTATGACTCAGGGGGAGCAAGTAGAAAAATAATACAACCAACTTGATTAACCAAAACTCATACTTAGGACTAGGTTTATTTCTGCTTAGAACGGTTAGAAGAAAAAGGTTTACCAAACCCTAACAACATAGCACCGGAATGGATTGGGATGATAGTACGTCAAGGAAACTTTGTCAAAGGCATGTCTAGGCTGAATATGGAATTCTACCAGGTGCACTAGACTTAGTGGATCTGACCGAAGCTACCCCAGTCAAACATGGGCTAGTTAAACCAAAATTTAGTATTAAGTTTTTTGGGTGGGAACAGTTTGGAAAGCCTTCAGCAAGTGGTCTAATGATATCCAAGTAGGTCGTATGCCTCGCCACTGAACTGAAAGCTTATCCTTATGAAGCCTGCTTGATTAACCCAAAGCTAAGTTTAAATCTAACATGGGTTCAATAACCTTTTTAAAATTCAATTAATTAACAAACCTAATTCAAATCAAATTCAATTAACAAACCCAATTCAAACCTAGTTAATTAAAAATTATTTTAAACTTATTTAAAAATTAATTTAAACTTAATTAAAAATTATTTTAAACTTAATTAAAAATTAATTTAAACTTAATTAAAAATTATTTTAAACTTATTTAAAAATTAATTTAAACTCAATTCAAAAATTATTTTAAACTTATTTAAAAAAATTTAATTTAAACTTAATTAAAAATTATTTTAAACTTATTTAAAAAATTTATTTAAAATAATTAAATTTAAACTTATTTTAAAAAAATAATTTAAACTTAATTAAAAATTATTTTAAAATTAATTTAAACTTAATTAAAAATTATTTTAAACTTATTTTAAAAAAATTTAATTTAAACTTAATTAAAAATTATTTTAAACTTATTTAAAAAATTAATTTAAACTTAATTAAAAATTATGTTAAACTTATTTAAAAAACTAATTTAAATTTAATTCAAAAATTATTTCAAACTTATTTAAAAATTAATTTAAACTTAATTAAAAATTATTTTAAACTTATTTAAAACTTAATTAAAAATTACTTTAAAAATTATTTTAAACTTATTTAAAAAATTAATTTAAACTTAATTCAAAAATTATTTTAAACTTATTTAAAAAATTAATTTAAACTTAATTAAAAATTATTTTAAAATTAATTTAAACTTAATTTAAAATTATTTTAAACTTATTTAAAACTTAATTAAAAATTACATTAAAAATTAATTTAAACTTAATTAAAAATTAATTTAAACTTAATTAAAAATTATTTTAAACTTATTTGAAAATTATTTTAAACTTAATTAAAATTTATTTTAAACTTAATTAAAAATTATTTTAAACTTATTTTAAACTTAATTAAAAATTATTTTAAACTTAATTAAAAATTATTTTAAACTTATTTAAAAATTAATTTAAACTTAATTAAAAATTAATTTAAACTATTTTAAAAACTTTTAAAACCTAATTAAAATTATTTTTAATTATTTTAAAAAATCATTTAAAACTTATTTTAAACTTATTAAAAATCATTTTAAATTTATTCAAAACTTAAACTTAAAATTTTTCTAAAACTTAATTATTAAATTATTTTAAAAACATATAATTTAAACATTATTTTAAACCTTAATTATTTTGAAACATAAAACTTTAAAAAAAAATTGTAACTATAAATGTTCCGTCGGCCGAACCAAGGTTCGGTCGACCGAACTAACGTTACACAAACCGAACCAACGTTGAATTTATCACACAAATTCAATTTATCGGTCAACCGAACCGGTGTATCGGTCGACTGAAAACTTCAATCTCCATCCGTTCATCTACATTTTCACCTACCCTTTATCTCTGGAATGTGAATTTATCAGTCGACCGAACAGTTGTCCGGTCGACCGAACAGTGTCTCATCGGTCGAAAATAACAGCGATATAAAGGGATCGGTCGACCGAACCCTTGATCAGTCGACCGATCACCCTCTATATAAACAGATTCAGGGAATCCATACAACTCATCCAACACATTCCTCTCCTCTTCTACTTCTTATTCTGTTCGTCGATCCCAGCCTCTCTCCGTTCGAAAATGCCTCGGTAACTTCCTTTTATTATATTCCTTTTAATATTTTTGCGCAAGTTATTTATTACATTTTATTATTTTTATTTAGTGAGAAAAGTAGAGCTATTGCACAAAGAGAGGCTAGCTCTCTTAATCTCAGCCAAGACTCTAGGTTCTCTACCGAAGAATTGCGTCAATCCTTTCCTAATAAGAAATTTAAAGTGATAGGAACGCGGTGCCTAGATCTTCAATTTTATCAAACTTTCTGTCCTGAGGTCATAGACATCACACAACACTTTCAACTAGACAACCTTCTCTTTTGTCGTCATGCATATAATCCTATTTTGTGTTCTGAGTTTTATCATAATCTGTGTGAACTTGATCCCCATCATTATAGGACTAGAGTTGCTACTCGAGATATGTTATTTGATCTGGACATGTTCCTTCGATTTCTACGGATCCGACCTTCGGTCAACCGTATCTTTTTTAGTGCGTCCCTTCCTGATCCGTTACCTGCTCCTTTCTCTCATCTGACTCTAGATCTCATGTATGCTGACTTCTTTGAGGGACCTCGTCCTAAAAAGATGTCAACTGTACCCCTTAGTCCAAAAGACAACGCTTTTTATAAGATGATTGTGTCTTGCATTTATCCTTTATCATCTAGAGATCAGGGTGTTTTGCGACCAGTTCATCTTTTTCTGATGTACGCCCTTAGACATAGACTAGACTTTGACTTAGGCTACTGGGTATTCATATCTATCATTTACTATTCAGGGTACAACACTTCATTTAAGGTTCATATGATTTAGTGTCATGTCCTCACTACTTATATTGCCAATCTCGGTGTAGGGGTTCATCGAGGTGAGTTGATTGAGTTGTCTGACTTTGATCTTGTCGGGGTTAGGCAATTATCCTTGGCTGGGATTAAGACTAGCACCGAAGGGCTTGTGTACAAACGAACTCATCCACACTACATCCCACCGGCTGTCGACGACCCTATTGATGAGGATGATCCGATCCCGGTTACTGCGCCTCCTCTTGTGGTTATTGATCCTGGATTTGCCATGGCACCCTTCTTTGATTTTCCTCAAAGCAGTTCATATGCTCCTCCTCCTCCTCCAACTAGTGACTTCTTTACCCGTCTACAAGATGATATTTTTAGTCGCTTTGACTCCTTGGAAACAAAAATGGATGATCAGTACAGCTCTCTTCAGGGTCAGATTGCAGACTTTCGTCAGGACATGATGGATCGTACTGATGCCTTACAGAAGGAGCAACAGAGGATTTTTGATTATCTGAGATATGATGAGGGCAAGGATGAGTGATTTCAGGATTTATCTTTTATGACTTATTGTATCTATTACTTAACTTGGATTATGATTATGCTTAATCTTCAGTGTTTTTCAATCTTTAGTAGCTCTTGATAAATTTTGTAGAATAGGTTCTTTGATTTTAAAAATTACTACTTAGTTTATTTTTTAAATTTATTTTTGTAAAAATCCCCATTTCAAATTTTTGTTTCAAAATTCTTTGAAATTATTTTTCATTTTCTGGAATAGCCTAGGTCTTACCGTAGAATTGCATGATCCTATAGTTCTACGAGCCAGCATCTCACAAGTACAGTAGGATCCCTTGTTTGAAAACTTAGAATGGGTGAGATGCTTAGGACCTAGCCCTAGATTTCAGATGCTTATGTCAGTGCATCGCTATAAATCTGGGCTTTAAACAACATATATTGATCAATTTGAGTTAACTAGCTAGTAAAAACCTAGTTAGTACTAAATACTCAAATTGACCAACCTGAGTCAAATTACTACTATCTTGTGATAGCTAGCCTTGGACAAGGGTTGGACATTTCATCATAAGGACAATTTTTCCTTAGTTTTTTTATATCCATGCTTGGACTTTAGGAATTTGTCAATTTTAGGGGAAGCTTCTAAACAAGATTTTTTAAACTTATACTATTTTGGTCAAATTATTTTCAAAATATTATTCAAAAATTCATTCATTTCAAAATATTTTTCAAAATATCTTTTTCAAAATATTTTTTTTAAAAAAAATCATTCTTTTCAAAATATTTTCAAAATGTTTTTCAAAATTCAAGAGTTTTTTTTATTTTTTAAAATAATTCATTCTTTTTCAAAATATGTTTTTCAAAATATTTTTCAAATTTCAAAGTATATTTTTCATACTGTTGTTTAAAAATTTATTCTTTTCAAAATTTCAAATGTTTTAATTTTCAAAATATCTTTCAAATTTTATTCTTTTCAACATGTAATTTTTGAATTTCTTGATTTAGTATATTTTTAATGTTTTTCTAAATATTAGTAAATTCTTTGATAAGTCTTTTCAAAATTTACTTGGTTTTTGATTCTGCCCCTATTTTTGATGTGTGACAAAGGGGGAGAGATAGTGAATTCAGGGGGAGTTAGTTAATTCAAGGGAAAATTAAAAGTTAAAACTGCTTGTTTATTTGCAACATTTTTAACTTAACTTTGAACCTTGGTTGCCAAACATCAAAAAGGGGGAGATTGTTGGTGCAAGCTGCACCAGAATCAAACCTGAGTTTTGATGTTGTCAAAGGTTCAAGTTAAGTCTTGTTATGATCTAACAAGTTGACTGAGTCTGCAGGATGTTTACTCAATCGGGAAAGTCCTAGCTGGAAGCTAGGCAGAGAAATCTTTGCAGATCGTGGAACCCAGGTGCAAGTCCAAGTGGGTCGAAGGGATCCGAAGCTTGGAAGAGTGATCAAGAGGTCTGGAGGACCAAAGATCGAAGGAAAAGTCCAGGGGAGCCGATCAAGGCTGAGTGAAAAGTCCAAACTAGATCTGAAGGATCAAAGTTTGGCAGGTAGGTTGAGGTAAACAAACTGGAGGAGCGATAGTGAGGTCGGGTTCCCGAAGGGAACAACCTTAGGTCGCTGATCCAACTGAAGAAACCGGGAAGGTTTCCAAGTTGAGATCAAGAACAGTCTACTGTTCTTTTATTTCTCATTATTATACTATTGTGCTAATATCTGTGTTGCAGGTTGTGTTGGTCTAACATCTGTGTTGCAGGTTATTTTTAACACTGTCTTGCAGGTTAAGTTGGATTGGTCGATCGAACCAGAGGATCGGTCGACCGAACCAAGTAAGATCAACACATATGTCAGTCCAGATCATAATTGAGCCAGAATCGGATCAAAGCCTGATCAGTCAACCGAACAGTAAGATTGGTCGACTGAACCTAGTGAGCAAAGCCAGCTTGTCAGCACCGATCAGCAAGGATAGGAAGAAGGGCTGATCGGTCGACCGAACCCAGAGATCGGTCGACCGATCCAATCAACATTAAAGCTGCATTAAATCAAGATCACGGCAGATTCTGACGAACAAGGAAAAGGCTTGTTCGGTCGACCGAAAAAGGGGTTCGGTCGACCGAATCATTAAAAACTGGTAAATGCAAAAATCGAGCCAGCTTCGAACTTCAGCCAGAAAGGAAGGGAGCGGGTTCGATCGACCGAATAATGGGATCGGTCGACCGAACCTCCTGTACACCTATAAATTCAAACTCGAAGATAGAGGCCAGATATATAATCTTTTCTGATCAATTCTGGTGCTACTCTGCAAAACTGCTCGTGCAACACAGCTCCATCAACACTGCAAGCTACTTCACCAGATAGTGCCGACCGAGCTTCGTCTTTCAATTACTTGTCGGTATATTTAATTTTAGCTTGCATTGTAATTTCATTTAGCAAGATAGTAGGGTGTTACTATCTTGCTCGAGTGTACGATTCACTTCTCTTTGCATTTGCGGATTTCCTATTCATTTTTCCGTTATGTTTTTGATCCAGCCGGGTAGGCTGTTAATATTAACTGCGTGGTTGTTGATTACTTTTGTGTATATATGTTCCAGCCGCATGTGGTTGATGTATATTTGTTGTATGTATGCTTTAGATTGTTATCGGTACAGGGGAGATGCTGCCAAAATTTTTTGGTAGGGACTCCCTAGGGGGCGTGATAAGTTTTGGTATCAGAACAGGTATACGATACTTGCTATGTGTTTTGGATTTTCGAGAATTATCTGATACCAATTTTTGGTATCAGAGTAGGTTTGCGATGCCTACTTTTCATGTTTTAGATTTATGAGGTTTTTTTGAGTTTTTATGAGGTCTATGAGGCTTACGTGGTTTATACTTGGAATTTGTATTTTTCCTCGATATGACTTTTTGGATATTGGGACCAGGCAGCGGCAAGATATCTCCAAGCAATAGGATGTAAGTTACTTTACTGTTATATTATAATTCTATTGCCTTACCTTGTCGTTGGTATCAGGGATGAAGCGTGGAGAGACAACCCCTAGTCGGCGGCGTGGTCCGGGGCGACCCCGAAAGCAACCTATTGAGTCGGTAGAGTCTGAGCCTGTGGAGCAGGAGGCGGATTCTTTAAGGTATCCTACAGAGGTTGAGATTGATAGTCATGGACAGACCCCTCAGGTTCACATGAGAGATCAGGGTTTTCAGCCTCAGGTAGTTTCTCCTATATTACCATCAGTAGTCCCTGCTCCCGTCACTACTCCTTGGGTAAGGGATAGAGCGCGTATCCCACTATTGGCTCGGTCGGTAAAGGACCGATTTACTTTATTCCATGGAGTTCCCGACCCTAGTATTGCTCATTCTTGGTTGGGAAATGTGGAGGATACTTTCGAGTATTTGTCGTGTACCGAAGAAGAAAAAGCTGAATTAGCTGCATACCACCTAAGAGATCAGGCTATTACTTGGTGGAAGATGCAAAAGACAATTTTTGGAGACCAGAGTATCACCTGGACTTTATTCCGATATGCATTCGAGAGACAGTATTTCCCAGCTCCTTTTCGTATGGCCCATCGACAGGAATTCTTACATCTGAAGCAGGGTGATCGGACTGTGATCGAGTATGATGCGGAATTTAACTGATTAGCTGAGTATTGCCCTCATATAGTTGCCCAGGAGAGCGATCGGTTAGATTAGTTCACTCAGGGCCTTGCAGCTTATATCCATATCAGGATGTCTGGCTTTACTCCTAGTACGTACCGGGAGGCATTAGATAGAGCTTTGATGATTGAGATGACACAACAACAAGTTTCCCTAGAAAAAGGAAAGGATAAGCAAAAGGCTCAGGGTACAACTCCAAATCAGAAACAACAGAACCAAGGTCAGAAGAAACAGAAGAAATGGCATGGATCCCAGGCTACTTCGGGGGAGTCCTATCGATCATCGAAGATGGGACGATCATCTGCTGGTTCTTCTAGACCTCCTCAGAAGGATTCTTCTGGTGAACTTAGATGTTTTAGATGTGGTGTTGATGGTTACGCTAAACCTAACTGCCCATTGAGCCAAGATATATGTTACTACTGTAAGCTTCCGGGGCATGTGAGCCGCGATTGTACTCTGAAGGCTCAACTACAGGCTGCCAAGGTTACTGCTCAAGGAAGTTATATTACTCAGACTCGACGGCCGAAGGGACCGCAGAAGACGCAGAGCACTCCACATCAGCAGAGTATACCACCTTCTCAGGCACAGGTATACCATATCCAGAGTCAGCAGTACCCAGCAGTACCTGTGGCTATGCAGTATTCCTCAGTTGTCCCATCACATTAGATGCATCCGGCACATCAGTATTTTCCGACGCTACCTAGCTCTTGTCTGGTGATCCAGTCTCAGCAGTTAGCTACTACCCCATTGGCACAGTTTCAGACTAGTACTAAGATGTCGCCGGCATGCACAGAGGCAAGATGTGTTTATGCTATTACTCGAGAGGAGGCACAGCAGGCCGAGGGATCGATCTTTCGAGGTATGATTACTGTTTATTATTTTCCTGCTAAATTATTGATAGATACTGGTAGTTCCCATTCTTTCATTTCTCGGGTATTTCTGAGTAAGATTTGTAGATTACCGGTTCGTCGGACTCATACATTAGCGGTATCTTTACCCTCAGGAGAGATACTAAATATCAGTCAGGAGATTAAAGATTGCCCATTGGATTTCAAGAGTCAGACCCTTATGGTGGACTTGCAGGTTCTGGATATGCTAGAATTTGACATCATTTTGGGTATGGACTGGTTGACCAGATATTATGCTACCGTCGATTACAGCGTGAGAGTAGTTGCATTTAGGCCTCTGGGTCTACCATCCTGGGTATTCATGGGTACCAAGGATGAGGGGATTTCTGTCATCTCAGCAATGCAAGCTCAGAAATTATTGTCTCAAGGATGTCAGGGGTATTTGTTATCTATGATTAAGATTGATCAGGATCATACCACACAACTTTCTGACATTCGTATAGTTTAGGAGTACCCTGACGTATTTCTAGAAGAATTACCCGGCTTGCCCCCAAGAAGACAAGTGGAGATCACGATTGAGTTGATTTCGGGGACAACACCGATATCAAAGGCTCTGTATCGCATGGCACCTAAAGAATTGGAGGAGCTAAAGGTACAATTACAGGAGCTGCTGGATAGAGGGTTTATCCATCCTAGTGTGTCTCCATGGGGAGTTTCGGTACTCTTTGTGAAAAAGAAGGATGGATCGATGAGATTATGCATCGACTATCGGCAGCTGAATGCAATGACTATTAAGAACAAATATCCACTGCCACGTATAGAGGATCTGTTTGATCAGCTCAAGAATACTTGTGTGTATTCAAAGATTGATCTGCGCTCTGGCTATCATCAGCTCAGTGTGAGGGATTTAGATATACAGAAGACAACCTTCCGTACTAGTTATGGACACTATGAGTTCTTAGTAATGCCATTTGGGTTTACCAATGCTCCAGCAGTTTTCATGGATCTGATGAATAGGGTATTTCTTGAGTTCTTGGATTAGTTCATGATTGTATTCATCGATGACATTTTGATATATTCTTGATCTGAAGAAGAGCATGGGCGACATCTTCGTATAGTATTGGAGACGCTCCAGCGAGAACGTCTCTATGCAAAATTCAGCAAATGTGCATTCTGGTTATCTTCTGTCGGTTTTCTGGGACATATTGTTTCTAGCAGTGGTATATCAGTGGACCCACAAAAGATAGAAGTTGTTACTAGTTGGGAGCAGCGAAAGTCTGTACAGGAAATTTGTAGCTTTCTTGGTTTAGCTAGGTATTACCGGAGATTTGTAGTGGGTTTCTCTAGCATAGCTTTGCCTCTGACTCGGTTGACCAGGAAAAGGGTGAAGTTTTGCTGGACAGAGTCTTGCGAGACGAGTTTTCAGGAACTTAAGCGAAGAATCATTTCTGCACCTATACTAGTACTTCCTTCTGGAGATGATGGCTCCGTGCTTTATACAGATGCATCATTACAGGGGTTAGGCGCAGTACTCATGCAGCATGGACGGGTAGTTTCTTATGCCTCACGTCAGTTGAAAGAGCATGAGAAGAATTATCCGGTGCATGACCTGGAGTTAGCAGCAATTATATATGCGCTGAAAATCTAGAGACACCATCTATACGGAGTTAGTTACCTTCGAGATATTCACAGATCATATGAGTCTTAAGTATCTATCTACTCAGAAAGAATTGAACTTAAGACAGAGAAGATGGATGGAATTCTTGAAGGACTATGACTGTACGATCAACTACCACCCAGGGAAAGCTAACGTGGTAGCTGATGCGTTGAGTAGGAAATCCCGAGGAGGTGTTGCCTGTCACCATGTGATGGTTACAGAACTGGTACAGAAATTTTCTGAGTTGGGATTAGTAGAGTAGGGTCAGACTGAGAGGGGTATTCTGTTATCCATGGTTGCCCAGTCACCCATTGTAGAGAGGATTAAAGAAGCTCAGGCTACAGATCAGCATCTGCAGTTTTTGTGTAGCAGAATTACCCCAGAACAGCAGACAGGGTTTTCTTGCGATGGAAATGGAATTCTATACTTCCGGGGGAGATTGTGTGTTCCTAAGCTACCTTCTTTGAAGGAGGACCTACTTCAGGAGGCACACCGATCTAGATTTGCGATTTATCCTGGTCATACACGTATGTATAGGGATCTGAGACGTTCTTATTGGTGGGCTGGCATGAAGAAAGACATCGCGGATTTCGTTGCACAATGCCTTGTATGTCAGCAAGTGAAGGCTGAACATCAGAGACCCGCTAGTTTACTCCAGAAGATACAGATACCGGAATGGAAATGGGAGCATATCACGATGGATTTCGTCGTGGGTCTACCCAGAACCCGGCGAACACATGATACGATTTGGGTGATTATTGATCGATTAACCAAATCTGCTCATTTCCTTCTGATTCGTAGGACGGAGTCATTGGATTGATTGGAAGAGTTGAATTGTAGAGAGATTATCAGGCTTCACGGTGTACCTCTCAGTATTATTTCGGATAGAGATCCGCGGTTTACTTCACGATTTTGGTAGAGCCTATAGCAGGCTATGGGTACCGAGTTATGATTTAGTACGACTTTCCACCCCCAGACAGACGGTCAGTCAAAGCTTACTATACAGACATTAGAGGACCTACTGAGATCAAGTGTCATAGACTTCGGAGGTAGTTGGGAGGATCATTTACATTTAGTAGAATTTGCCTACAACAACAGTTATCATTCAGCGATACAGATGACACCTTATGAGGCATTGTATAGCAGAGCATGCAGATCTCCCACCTTATGTATAGAATTTGGGGAAACACATATTTTGGGGCCACAGAGTCTTCAGCGTGATGCAGAGATGGTCTGTACCATCAGGCGTAGGTTGTCAGAAGCTCAGGATCGACAGAAGAGTTATGCGGATCGGAGACGGAGACCTTTAGAGTTTTATGTTGGTGATCATGTATTCTTACGAGTTTCCCCTACGAAAGGAGTAAAAAGGTTTGGGTTGAAGGGTAAATTGGCACCTCGCTACATTGGACCCTTCCAGATTCTCGAGAGGATAGGTGAGCTGGCGTATCGACTGGCACTACCACCATCACTTATTGGGGTGCATGATGTATTCTATGTATCTATGCTGAGGAGATATGTACAGCACCCTTCATATATTCTCACTGATGTATCAGTTGTACTTCAGCTGGATATATCTTATGAGGAGATTCCAATTCGGATTTTGGACCGCAAAGAGCGCCGGTTGCGAAACAAGGTAATTCGACTGGTTAAGGTCGGATGGCGGCACCACGCATATGAAGAAGCCACTTGGGAATTGGAAGATAAGATGCAAGCTAGTTACCCACACCTGTTTACTAAAGGTGAGTAAAGTTTATTTCAGTAACTAGAATTAGTTTGTCTACTACTTCTTACTCCTAGGAGATAGTGGTAAATTTGGGGACCAAATTTTTGTTAGTGGGGGAGAATGTAAGATATGTGAATTTATTATAGGGTTATCAAGAAATAACCTTACGAAATTTCTAGGAAAATTTTAGAAATTTTTCCGGAATTAAAGGGAGCTCGTATGATCCGTTTAAGGGGATGAACATATCGAACGGAGAGAAGCCTGTTTAAATTGATATATATTATCAAGTTTGATCGAGGAGTTATCTAGGGTTTAATTTCCTTAACCCTAAGTGAGGTCTATTAATAGGGCTCCATTTCTCACCCGAACCCTAGAACCCGACCCGATTCCTCCTCTTCCCCTTTTCTCTCGAGCGAACGCTCGACGCAGGCGCTACCTCGGCGATCGACTTGTTGGTTAATCCTAGGAAAACGTACCGGTTCCACTGTACAAAAATTTTTGTACAAGTGTCTAACCTTTCCTTAAATAACCTATTGTGTTCTTAAGAAGTTAAATTAGGAATCGCAGATGGAACTTAACATCATTGATTCCAAATTTAACTTATCTATTCTTAATGGTTAGATTTGAATCACAAGTGGAACTTAATACTATTGATTCAAATCTACCAAAGTTATTAATTTCATTAAATATTAATTTCCAAAATTGACTTCCAAGACTGCATGGCGAGGCACATGACCTTCTTGGATATGGGAGCAACCACCATCGCTTAGGCAAAGCCTTTTAAGGAAAGCTAATATTTAATTTCCTTAATAACTCTAGGTTAACCAAAAATAACAATCGAATCACAAATTCAAAAAAGAAGAAAACACAAACTCGAAAAATAAATTCGAAAAACTAGATCTAATTGCCTCTTGTATTTAGAATTCTTACAAAGAAAATAACTAGTATGATGCGGAAGAAAACTACTAGTTATACCTTCTCTTTTTAAGCTAATGACCTCGAGATCTTCTGCCGAATTCCTCGCCTCGCCTTGGACGTCGTGTGGGCGACGATCCTCCAAGATGAACACCACCCAAAAGCTTCCTCCTCTTCTTCTAAAATCCGGCCACCAACACCACCAAGGAGAAGAGAGCAAAAGGGAAAAGAGAGAAGAGAGGGGCCGGCCACATGAGATCCTCCAAGCAAAAGAATAAGAGTTGTGTCTCATGAAACCCCCTCACCCCTTCTTTTATATTACTTGCCCAAGCAAAATAAGGAAAACCTTTTTACAAAAATTAAAATCATCCAAGAATTTTTCCTTTTCGCTTTTAATTTTTCCTTTTCTTTCCTCTTGATTGAATCAATCACCAAAATTGATTTTGTGATGATTTTATTTATTTTATTATGGCCATCCACTTGCTTGGGCACCAAGTAAGGTGGTCGGCCACCTCATCAAGAGGAATAAGGAAATATATATTTTTTAAAAAAATTTACAAGAAGAAATCTTCTTATAAAATTTACAAGCTCTCTTTCCTAAAGTAGGAGTTAAAAAAGGAAAGTTCTAAAAAATTAAAACCATGTTTCAAAATTTAAAACTTCTCTTATAAAATTTCCTTTTTTAACATGATGATAGAAAATTTTAATTTTAAAACTTATCTTCCTTTTTTTTTTCTTAAACCATGAGGATGGTTAAAAAAGGAAAGTTTTAAAACTTTTAAAACTCTCTATTAAAACATGTGGCCAAATTCAAATAAGGAAAGTTTTTAAAATTAAAATCTCTCTTTTAAAACTTATAGTTTTCTACAAAGAGAAGATTTTAAAAAATTCAAAAACAACCCTCCTTGTTTGAATATTGTGGCCGACCCCTTCATGCTTGGTCACCAAGCAAAGGGTCGGCCCCTATAAAGAGGATGTGGTCAGCCCCTTGCTTGGTCACCAAGCATTGGACCGGCCCACTTCTTGGACATCAAGAAAAGCCTTACATTTGGATGGACTTGAGGCTATAATGAGGCTACGATAGGGACCTAGAGGAGAAATTGGTTTTGGCCTTCCGATGAACTTGAGTATCTCGTGCTCGCCCCGAACACACAACTCAAGTTCATCAATAATAACTCATTCCACTAGAGAGTTATTACTGCACTACCGCACCAATCCCAAATTACATTATGGGCTCCTTCTTATTATGAGTGTGTTAGTCTCCCTGTGTTTAAGATAACAAATGTCTACCAATTAAGTAAGTTACTGACAACTCACTTAATTAATATCTAGCTCCAAGAGTAGTACTACTCAACTTCATTGTCATGTCGGACTAAGTCCACCTGCAGGGTTTAACATGACAATCCTTATGAGCTCCTCTTGGGGGCATTTTCAACCTAGATAGCTAAAACATAGATTCCTTCTATAATCAACAACACACACTATAAGTAATATCATTTCCCAACTTATCGGGCATATTGATTTATCGAGCTAAACCTCACCCTTTGATAAGTCAAAGAAATAAATATTAAATATATATGCTTGTTATTATATTAGGATTAAGAGCACACACTTCCATAATAACTAAGGTTTAGTTTCTTTACTAAGTCAATACAAAAAGAACTTACCTAAATGGTCCTACTCAATACACTTAAAGTGTATTAGTGTAATTTATTAGTCAAGATAAACTAATAATTAATTACACTACGACTATTCTGATAGTTTGTTCCTTTCTATCTTAGTCGTGAGCAACTGTTTATAATTTATAGAGAACCGACAACATGATCTTCTGAGTGTGACACCACACTCCATGTTATCTACTATATAAATTAAATGAACAATTACATTTAACAAATAAATGCATATATTGACCAATGTGATTCTTTTATTTCAAAAATAAATGTTTATTAAAAGGTAGGCTTTTAGTATACACTCTAACACGACTACCTTCTTCTCCCCTCCTCTCGGAGGCGCCGGCGAGGAGGGATCTCGGAGCGTTGGGAGGGAGGGGATCCTATTCTTTCCCCTGACCTTTCGTTCTTCTCTGGCCTCGGCGAACCGCGGCAACGGATCTTCGATTTGGGGTTTCGCCTGCTGTCGGAAGGGAATCGAGGGCACCGGTGTTGGATCTGGCTAGAGTCGACCGATTGAGTGAGGTAAGAACCACTGCCTTCTTCCCGATCTCCTTCTCTGTTCGTCAACAAGAACAGATCATGCTCTAGCCGTGATCTTGAGGTAAGAGGTTTGGTGTTCCTTTTTGATCGTGAATTCGAACCTCTAATCTGTCTTTCTGGAATTGATTCGGGTGATCTTTCTGGGAAGCAGGGGTTTGTGTTTTGGACCCGACCACCACAACTCTGTTGGATCGATCTCTCCTTCGTATCAGTGATCGTCTCCGGTGATTGAAGGGTGCAGAGGTAAGGAGAGAAACTTTTTTTACTAGATTGTAGTGGTGAACAGATCTTTTAATCTTTACTATCTTGTTGTTCTTGATCCGACTGGTGAAGTTACCGTGGGTAGGTTTCTATTGGTAGATATTAGATGTGATGTTTAATTCATGTTCTTTTCTCATGATCGAACATTAGTTGCATTAAGTCCTGTGTAATGCTTGAGGCTGGATCAAAGGCAGAAGCAACAAGAATCGGTTGTTTAGGTGTTAGGAGTTTTGAGTGTTCTGTTGTTTACTGGAATCTCTGTGAACAATGTGGATCAAGATCAGTTAATAGTGAGATGAGATTTTTGCTTTAAGCAGAGGTTCGCAAATGTAGATGTATCTAAACCTAAAATGGATTTCCATGAGGTTTAGGTTCACTTCTTGTTAGGTGGTAAAGGAAGGATTAGGGATAATTAAGAATCTAATGGAAATTTAATTTAGCTTGACCAGTGGAAAGGGGTGGTAATCACTGTTAGCTAAATACTTTAGTCGGTTATTTGTTTATGGGTAATTCACTTATTTGTAGTGTACACATATGTGGTGATATAAAATTTTATATGTGATACAGGACCTTGATCGGCGACGTGCCGCGCGACGTGGGTGGTTCTGTTGATACGGGATATATTGAGGCGGGTATTTCTTCCTTAATTTCTATTTAGTTCTTTGAACTTTAAAGCATGGTTATATTTGGATAATTAGGTTGCATTCCTTAAATCTGATTATTTGTTGCTTTCCTGCTTATCACTTTTGCTTGATCTTGGATTTGATTTAGTTTGATTTGTTACAGTCACTCTGTGAAAATCGACAATAGACTTCGGATATTATCCGAAGTAATAGGTAGATAATTACCGAAGTAGTCACACGTGAAGTAAAAGGATCAATTTTTTACTTCACCACACATTTATCGAAGTCTATCACCGGTTCAAAACTGGTTCAAAATCGGACCGTTTTCGAAGTAAAAAAAACTCTATTACTTCATCAAGACTAGTAAAATGACCGAAGTAGTTGATAATATATTACTTCATAGGTTTCGTTGTTTGACGAAGTAAATTAGGTATACAACTTCACAATTTTTGAATTATGGTGTAGTAAATATTTAATTTTACTTTTGCATAATTTGTCTTAGTTGAAGTATTTATTATTGTATTACTTCATCATAGTATAGGAGTAAAAGAGTATATTTTACTACAACAAAAGAATCAATGTAGTGAAGTTATTTATACGAACTACTTCATAAATTTAATCAGTCGTGAAGTAAATAATTCTTTAACTACGTCACTATTTAAATTTAGCGAAGTCTTTTTTGTTGTATTACTTCATCACTTATTTGTAGTATCAAAGTAATTGACCATATTTTACTGCAATACAATTTTAATTGATAAAAATTATATTATAATATTTTATTATAACACAATATTTTTTACCACCAGAATTAAACAAATATATCACAAATATGTATCAAATACAATCCAAAAGTGTATTCATAAAAGACATGTTTAACCATAACCCAAAAACTTTTGTACATAAATCTCTAAATACATGTCTAAAATTTATATCATAGCCTACACTTAGGCACCCACATGGAAGTAGACGAATTCGCTCCATTCACTTCTGACTTCATCATACTGAGATTGATTGTAATACTGTTTATTTTTTGATGCTGCAAACTGAAACATTAACAAAAGTTTGAGGATCAATAAAAAATGACTCAATATTTTATAAAGAAAATATTTCATAAAGAAGAAATTCACCTTTCTCTCCAATTGTGAATCTTCATCCAAGACTATCTCTTTCATGTACCGCATCACACAATAGCCACATTCAACACCACCATTTTATTTAAGATTACCCTAATGAAATTGAAAATGTTATACAATAAGTCACAATCCAAATAATAAAAATTATTAATTGTTGTCTAAATACATAGTCACAATACATACTGTCAATTGTTTAAAACCCGGTCCTTTTGAAATACCCCTTGATGCATTGTATATCTTGACCCCACTACATTGTAAACAATAGAAAATTATTTTTACAACCTATAATGAATTGAATGCATTCAAAATCAGTATAATCTACTACGTACTTGGTCACAATAGTTTGCCAAGCATAATCTCCGTTCACAATACATAATGTTTTACAAAAAATTCTTCCAACAATTTGACAACCAACAGATAAGACAGTGAAAAAAGTTCTTATATTGAAACTCATGCAGATAGTAACAAACAAAATTCATGGAATACATGAATGTACAATTCAGTCATAAAAAATAATCTGTCATTCAAATAATCAACAAGACACAACTTCTATCTAATATTAATAGAAAATATAGATGCATAAAAAGAATTCAGTAAGACAAAAAGATGCATGCATGAAAATGTGAGCAATTAACAATATTCAATAGCTTCACCCAAGATATGCTTGATGATGTGAAAGCTTATTATAAGCCTACACATTCAAACTCTTCAATTTACAATAAAATCAATTGAGCAAACAAATAATGATGTTAGGGAATCAAATGATTGAGCTTTTGAGAAATAACTTCATAAACCCAATAAGAGGATTAATTGCAGGCCTTCATCTTCTCTAGGTATACTCTCCATTCTCTTGGCTTCTTTTTGCTTAGCTCTTGACTCTTGATGTTTAAAATAGGAACAAGATATTGTAAAGCATTTAGATTAGTATTTAGATCCTCTTTCGTTTAACAGTTCACTACTTGGTTTGGAACAAAGTTAAGATATGTAGATCAGTATGTTTTAAGTGCTAACCTCTTATTATGTCGATCAAATACTGAGATGATTAGTAAATGATTTGAAACAAAATTACCGCTCTTAAGGCATTATTCTTTATTCGAGATGGCTTGTTCTATAAGAAATAATATACCATTTTAAAAAGTATTTGATCACATTACTCCCTTGTTAGTTTAAATTCATGAGATAAATGGTAAATCAATACAACAATACCAATTAGCCATTTAGAGCATGTTTAAAGATTGTATTCCTATCGGATAGCACTTAGAAAATAGATCCAGTAACATTAGATTTAGTACATATAACTTTTGTATGTTAATCTATCAGGATAAACTTATAGTTCTAAATATTAAAAATATGATAAAAATTCCTCTGCCATCCATCTTAGCCATCCAGTTATCAACAAAAGTCGTACACAACAAAAATTGAATTTTGTCAAGCGGGTTAAAGTATATATTGACAAATTTCAGTCATATCATCTGACCAACCTTCATAGAATTAGAGAATATGAAACATATAATGTGGCATTGAAGGAGAAAAATATCTATAGCAGTACCTTTTGCATAAGCTCTTTTAGAGAACCGCATTATTTACTTCATTCCTTCCCTTCAGAAACAATTCATCTATTGATTTCAGTAAGAAAGCATTCTTATTGACCTGTAACAGAACATCCTATTGAGATAATCCAAGGGCAGGAGAAGCACTGATTACAAAAAAAGAGGCGTTACCAATCTCTTGCGTTGTGCTCTCGGCGAAGTGAACTTCCTCACTGCCTTCACAAAGCCGATCACGAAGGAAAAGCCTACCCAAGTCAAAGGGACTACAAAAAAACATCACTATCGCAAGGCAAATCTACTGCAAAAGTTGCAAATGAAGAAAGCAAACAGTTTGTTCATATATGAGTTGTTTTGTTTCAGCCTATTTATTCATTCAAAAGAGCAATCAAATGAATAAACTCTGTGTCTATTCAAAAAAAAGAACAAAATGGATGAGAAAAGATGAAAAGACTCAAGAAGAAGCCATGTGAGTGTTCCAAAAGGTAAAATCCATTACTTTGCATAATTTTCCACTAAAAAAATTCAATCAAATTCCCAATCAGACTTGAAAAAGCAAAGACGAGGGTTTCAGGATTAGAGGAAGACAAGTGAATCGTTTCTACACCGGAGTCATTGGAGTAATCCTCTGCTGGAGGCGAAGCTGCTCGTAGAACCTTTTAATAAACTGCTCGCCTCCTTACCTATATGGCTGTTTGCCCCCTCCGCCTCCTCGTCTATATTTGCAGCCTTCAGAACCTCTTCCGACTTGCCCATGTCTCTGCCCTCAAGTGGTTTCGTCTTTAACAAGTGTTGTCAATGTTACCTAACTTTGAAAAAAAAATCCCTCTTGATTCCTCTGCCCTCGTCGTCGTCTGGCATAGGGGAAAATAGTGAACGATGACCGCAAAGAAAAAGAGTTAAAGAAAACGGCAACGAAGAAGAGCGACGACGGAGTGGAGGAGAAAGCTAGGTCGCTGGTGGGGGTGGCAGATGAGGCTAGGTCACGAAGGAGGTTAGGTGCGGGCAGTGGGAGGAAAGTTTCGGTGGAGATAGATTTCTGTGGAGTTTCGGCAGAGATGCGTTTTTGTGGAGTTTCGACGGACATGAGTTTGAGAGGCTAGGTTTTAATTTCGTGGAGTTTTCGGCGAGGAAGGTTTTGGACAACACTTGTGAAGTTTTCAGCCAGGGAGGTTTTGGACAACCCTTCTTATAGATATTAAAAAAGCTTTCATAGATAATATTTTTTTTTGTAAAACATTACCTTTGATTTTAAAAAAAAAATACTAATAGACAACACTTATTTAAAAAAGTATTATCTTTTATAAAAAATATAAAATATAGACAACGATTTTAGTGAAAAGTATTGTAAAAAAATAAAAGACAACACTTTTTTTAAAAAGTGTTGTCTTTTAAGTGTTGTGAAATCCTAATTTTCTTGTAGTGGGTGAACACGAAAGAGAAGGTTGTAGTCGAGTGGTCGTCATGCGTCGGGGAGAAAAAGTGAGGTTGTTCGTTGGGTGGTCGTCACGCGTCGAGGATAAAAAGCGAAGGAGAAAGATGAGATAGGATCGAAGCTTTTGGCAGAATTGGGTTTTAGCAAGGTTGGGGAAAAAGGTAAACCGGTTCAAGCCCTAGCTACCACAAATTTTAATCCATTTACTTATTACTTCTACACTTAGCTATATAAATTTTATTTTATAACATATTACTTCATCGAATATATATTTTGAAGTAAAATATCAGATAAAATTAAAAGTGAGACTCGTATTTTTAAACCTAAGAAGTCTAAAATCAAATTTACTGCATCGAATTTGTTATCGAAGTTGATTATCATATATTACTTCGTCATTACTAATTCGCGAAGTAACAATTGGCGAAGTCTATTTCATATTTTCACATAGTGAGTCTCGATCCTTGTTATCTAGAATTCTATTGTATATACACATGTAGAGTGTTGTAGGGATGACTGTATTGGATATTTGTGGTCTATATCTATCTAGGTTGTGATCGGTATGTGTTGTGGGTTCTACATGATTGACATTCCATCTGCATGTCGTATGTGTAGTTACGTTTGTTGTGGTTATTGGAGGTGTTTATGAGGTTTGGGGTTGTTGCATGGATGATGATTATATATATATATATATCATGTTCATCATTCATTGTAACGACCCAATTTTCCCTATTTCAAGTTCTAAAAGTCCATAAAATATTTGGAAATATTTTTAAAATATTCTAGAGATTTTTATGAATTTTTAGAATATTTTTACGTAATTTTTGGAAGTCGTTTAGTATGTTTACAAAAAGAAAGAAGTTTTGACAAAAAATCGTTGAAGGTGAGACTTGAACCCAAGACCCCCGGTCGAACCCGACCGTAACTGAACCAGCCAGCCAACTAGTCTGCGGGAGTTTTGTTAAACAAATACGGAACAAAATATAGTTAAGCTGTAGTTGGAACCGGAAATAACTTAAGGGATAAGTTGATGTTTTCTTTACCCGTGACCTAAAAAAAAAACTCCCGATTCCTCTCCTCTTCTCGCGACGGCGCGCGGCGGTGCTCTCGGGCGAAAGAAACGACGGAACTAGGGATCGTCTCCGGCGCCGGCTAAGGTTTCCGAGAGGTTTTCTTCACCTCCTTGAGGTCGGCTCGTCGAGGGGAGCACGCGGGCGCAGAAGGATCGCCGGATTTGAAGCTTCATCCAAACCCTAGATCTCTTTCTCGGTTGTAAGCCCAAGCAAACCAAGGTGAGTTGCTACTCACCTGCAGTAGGAGTTGTTCCGCGATTTTTGCCTTCTTCTTTTCCTTGCCGAGCATGAACAGATTCTTTAATATTCCGGAACATGTTGTACAAGATGATTCTTAGGGCTTTAGTATCCTTCTTTGTTTTCGGAATAAGCTATACAGAATCTGCTAGTAGTTTCGAGTTCTATTTGCTCCTTTATGTTCTGTTGTAGTATGTTTAAAGAGGCTTTGCTTGTTCTAGGAGATCCTTGGATCTGTTAGTTTGTTAGTGGGCAAGAACAGCCCTTGCTATTCAGTTTTGAACCTAAGTGTAGCACTTAGAATTATGATACTGCTGTGAGAGAAATCTTTACTTAAAAGCCTTCGGATTAGATTCAAGACAACTCTAGGCATTCATTTGGCTTGCTGTTTTAGTTCTTTGAGTTATGTTTTGTGCTTGAATTTCCTTGCCATTGAAGAGTCTGATTAGTTACATCTTCAAGCATGTCTCCTTATGTTCCTTATTAATGAACAGATTCAGTTCTTGGCATTTCAAGAGCATGAACAGCCGTAAGTTCCAGCATGCAAACATTAGCATTTTTGTTACGTTTGTGTCATTTAGCAAGATCAAATTAGTTTTCTTTTTGCTCTATTTTGTAGCATGATTAGTAAGATTAGATTAGCTTTCTTTGCTCTTATCACAGCATGTTTTAAAAGTTTTCTATGCCGTTTAGATTTTTCCCTTGCTGTTAGTAAAGCATGAGCAATTATCCATTTGTTAATAATTAAGCATGATCAGTTTACCATTTTGCTAATATTCGAGCATGAGCAGATTTCTTTTCCTTTGCTAATAGATGTGCATGAGCAGATTTGTTGAGTATAGTATGCAGACTTTTAATAAGCAGATTTTTATAAGTATAGCATGCAGATTTTTATAAGTATAGTATGCAGATTTTTAATAAGCAGATTTTCATAAGCATTGCTTGCAGATTTTGATAAGTATTGCATGCAGAACTTCAATTTTAGGACAGATTTTTATTAAGCTTAATATGCAGAATTTTATTAGCATAGTAGGCAGTTTTTTTTTTTTTTTAAAGCATTTCAAAGATAGAATTTGCTTAAACATTTCAGTTTCTCTTTAAAGAAGTATTCTGTTAGAAGTATTAACAAGTATAAGAAAGATAAAGAAAAGAAAGAAAAAGGCCAAGGCCTTAAGTAGATCCCAAAGTCAAGACTTTAGGGATTTTTGGCACACAAGGTGGTTATTAAAATGCCAAGGCATTTAAAGAAGAAGTAATTAAGATAATAAGTATTTTACTTTTAAAGGGCATGTACCGGACACAAGGTCCAAGGGATGGGCTCCAAGATGCCCCTAGGCACAAGGCCTAGAAGTTCCTTAGTAGTTTTGGGATTAGCTACCTCGACTCTTATTAAGGATGCGCGCAAAAAGTTGGTACAATGCCGGACCCAAAAGAAGTTTATTATTATTTTGAAGTATTAAAGTATAAGTTTTGAAACAAATGAAATGAGCTTCAAATATGTTTAGAATTAGAAAGTTTAGTTTCTTGTTATTTGAAGCATGCAGTAGTAGTTTTATTTGTTTCTTGCTATTAGATTATTCAGCATGTTTAGTTTTATTTGCTTTCAGCATGCTGTTATAGTTTTATTCTTATGAGCATGTTTAGTAGTTTTACATGTTTAGTAGTTTTACATGTTTAGTAGCTTTACATGTTTAGTAGTTTTACATGTTTAGTAGCTTTACATGTTTAGTAGCTTTTCATGTTTAGTATGCTTCCCTTATTGGTTTATGAGCATATTTAGCTATACAATGATTAGCATTTCAGTTAGCATGATTTCCGTTGCTATATATGAGCATGAGTAGTTTTATATGTTAGCATTCAGATTTAGCATGTTTTTATTTATATACATGCATATCGAGTTTTTGTGAGTAGATAGCGCTCACTAAACTTTATGCTTATAGACTGCATTTCCTCCTACTGCAGATAAAGGGAAAGAAAAGATACAGTGAAGGAAGGCGACAAGGAGATGCAAGAGGAGTGTGTGATGTGTGGACTATGGAGGTCCTTGGGACTTAGCTAAAGAACTCATTTAGTTTAGGAATTTGTTTAGTTTAATTTCTTATTAAGTTGATAAGAAAATTATGTAGTAAGAAGTATGTTTTCGGTTTGTCATTATCTGCATGATTTGAATTATTAAACTGCGTGGTTGTGGTTAGTTTTCATTTCTTATTAAACTGCGTGGTTGATTGAGATATATTTCCAGCCGCCTGTGGTTGAGTATATTATACTTGTATTATGGAAAATGGTCACCGATACAGGGGAGACTCTGCCGAAATTTTTCGGTAGGGTTTTCCTAGAGATTTTTAATAAACCGGTTAAGTAGAGTTAGTAGATAAGTAACGGTCACCCTTAGTGTCACGCCCCAGGTAGTCCCTGTCCGAAGAAATTTCGACAGCATCTCCCCTGTACGGCGGACAATATGAAGCTCAGTATACATACATCTCCATACCTCGGCCACACACGGCCGGAATAATACAATACAAAAGAACAAGCCACGCAGTTTATATCAACATTCCATACAGATATAATATATGATCAATCCACACAGTTCAATAAGGAAAGACGATATAGAACCTCGAAGATATATGCAAACAGCCTACTCCACTACAACGAAGAAAACAAATCCACGAAGTAATGACAATACAACCGCAGCGGAAAACAAAAGTAGCAAACCCGAATGTTCAATGTGAAGTCCACAATACAAACCCACAATACAAGTATATAAGATGCAAAAGCAAAATATAATCCGACAAAGAAAATCCTCACGATAACGGGGCTAGCGACTGGGATCTCTCCTGACGGCCTCAACCTGAAAAGTAGTAACAACGGGGTGAGTTCAAAGAACTCAGCAGGTAATCCAATAGATATGTACAGCAACATATAACTACCAGTAATATCCTAAGGTACAGTCTCCTAAACCATAGGACCTACAGTACAGTCTCCTAACAATATAACAGGCATGCATAGCTGAATAAACTGTAATGAGTAACCAGAAGCATGTAATACAGTTTACAGCAAGAATAATAAGAAATGCATAACTGAAATATATTGTACTCACCTGCAAGGCTTGGGCGAATGACTGTTGACATACACAGATAAAGATAGTCGAACAAATACGCATGTATCCTGTATGCATGTCAATCATATGCAATCACCCAAGTGCATCATCCAATATGCAACAATCACAATAAATGCAACTGCATATGATGCAATATGACATGGTCACCCCGGACGCCATATCTCACACACAATGGTGAGACCGCTGGGTAGGGCTGTGACACCGTCCACTCCCTGAAGAGTGACCGAGTGGACGGATGTTGTCTGAGTACACCTATCCTCCTACCTCAAACATAGTGAGGAGCGAACGCCTCAACTCCCAGACACAATGACGGGAGGGATCCCTGTCCGCTACCACGCCACAACACACTACCCATGAGCGGACCAATGGAGCACTGACAGAGCCATACACACTGGTGCCGTGCCACTACCCATGTAGTGGTCACGCTGTGTGTATGTAGCCGGCCGACGAGCTCAACAATAATGGAGTCATCAATCGCCCAGCATGCAATCATGCAGGATGGTGCATGATGCTACAGTATGTCATACCTGAACATAGCCTCCTCCATATATGTGTGTGCCCAAAAAGGTAAACGCATATATATAACCATGATATAAATAGCATAAACCCAAAGACATCACATATAACAATGATGTAAGTATCATGAATCCAAGAGCATGTATCACACATGTAAAGCAACTAATCCAGTAGAGTAGAGCACTATAGATATGCATCTCTATGAACATATATATACATGGCAAGAGGTAAATATCCAATCCTGAAGTAAAGCAACTAACAGATGAAGCATGTGATAGGTATCAACTAGCTAAGATCAGGGAAGAAATAAATCTACCACCTATCACTAGTAACTATATATAAACTATACATATCATAAGACAGTATCAAAAGATAAGTCAAAGGGTACCCGCCTCAAATAGAAGGTACTGTCAAGCAATCCAAGGTCGAGACGTCCGTCTCGAATCAGAGTCCTGTGTAAATAAATACATTTACATTTATTTAGCTAGAATACAAACAAATAGCTAAATAAATCCTAAACAGAAATTTAGGGACAAACCCTAACCTATAACCCTCCACCTTTCTAACGGTTAATTAGGAATAATTTCCTAATCCTTAGTTACCAATTAGACTAGTTATCTAATACCTAAATTAAATCCAATAGTCGATTAGGGTTACTTGTCTTAACCCTAATCATTCCATTTAGGTTAATCTAAGCAATTAGATCTAATCACAAATAACCTCTACTAGAATCCAAACCTAAATAATCAAATCCAACAATGGTCTACATCTAAGATCAAATCTACATCCAACTACTCAACCAATACATAAACCCTAATTCATCCACACTAAGATCAATCATCTAAACAAAACAAACCCTACACACCTTACCTCGATCCAGTTGTTGTTGATTGCTGGAACCAGAGAAGCTACCGGTTGAAGTGTTGTCGGAACCAAGAACAACCCCACAGCAAGAACAGAACAAGACCTCACCTTGCTGCTATCAATCTGATCAAGCAGGAGGTCAAGCGGTGGAGATCACCAATCAAGCAAGAACTCTCCTAGCCTCTGTCGACAGCTCAAATGATCCCATCATCTTCAACCGAGACCTAATCAACCACAAGAAGATGAGGATCAAGAACAGGATATCGGTAACAAAGAAGAAGACCTAAGCTTACCTCAATCGATTGTCTCCAGAAGGTATCACCCGATCCGAACCAACTTGAGGATACACGGATCATTCTGTGTACAACTCAAGAATGAGGAAACGAAGGTCAATCGGCCGGAGACAACCAAAATCAAGCCCTAATCTAGTGAAATCCGACGATTGGTTGCTTACCCTCGAAACCCTAGAGCATCTTCATGCCGACAATCAGATCGAAGAAGAGTTGAGAAGAGGAAATCAAGATGATCCGTGCCTCCTCGATTGATCTCCGGCAAGCTCCGAGGATAGGTCTACACCGGCGATCGTCGGCGTCGCATCGTCCACGCGAGAGAGGATCGGCTCGTTGGCTGGCATTTGTTGTCGGCCATAGCAACCGAGACCAACGAGAGGGAACGACCGGCGCTTGAGTTCGACGAAGCTCGGAAGAGGAAGATTGCTGCCGGCGATCTACTCCATGGCGTCGACGTCGGCGTCGTCGGAGCAGAGACGAGGATAGGGCAGAGAGGAGTCGGGGAAGAAGAGAGGGATTGGGACGGGTTCGGCGTGTGTGGAGGTAATAAGAAAAGGAAATTATATTTAAAAACATTTCCTCACTTAAACGGGTATCCCAAACAGGCTTTATCCGCACCCGAAATTGATCCCTTCAAAACCCGTCTTACGAGCTCCGAAAAATTCCCAGAAAATTTCTAAAAATTCCGGAAAAATTCTATAAGGCTATTTCTGAAATAACCCTATTTATTCAATTTTTCGAGATCTCACATCCTCCCCTACTAATAAAAATTTGGTCCCCAAATTTCGCTATAACCAACAGCAAACACTATAATATAACCAAACAGTATAAATGCTGAAAGAAACTCCAACCCACATACCTCAAGTAAAAAGATGAGGGTATCGAGCTCGGATCGTATCCTCCAGCTCCCAAGTAGCCTCCTCGTCAGAATGATGCTGCCATCCGACTTTAACCAGTCGGACAGTCTTGTTCCACAGCTGACGCTCTCTATGGTCCAGAATCCGCACCGGAACCTCCTCGTACGTAACGTCAGGCTGAATGGGAACTGATATATCTGATAGTACATGTGCTGGATCGGATACGTATCTCCTCAGCATAGATACATGGAATACATCGTGAATGCCAGCTAGAGATGGTGGTAGCGCCAGACGGTAAGCTACTGCTCCAATCCTCTCCAAGATCTGGAATGGTCCAATATATCGGGGAGCTAGCTTACCTCGGAGACCAAATCTCTTCACCCCTTTCGTGGGTGAAACTCTAAGAAATACATGATCACCAATAGAGAACTCCAGGGGTCTCCGTCGCCGATCCGCATAACTCTTCTGACGGTCCTGAGCCTCTGACATCCTCCGTCTGATAGTGCGAACTAACTCTGCATCCTGCTGAGCTCTCTGAGGTCCTACCAACTGGGCCTCCCCAACCTCTTCCCATAGGATGGGTGCCCGACAAGGCCTACCATACAACGCCTCAAATGGTGTCATCTGGATAGCCGAATGATAGCTGTTGTTGTAGGCGAACTCCACTAATGGCAGGTGGTCCTCCCAACTGCCTCCAAAGTCCATGACACAAGACCTCAGCAAATCCTCCAATGTCTGAATAGTCCGCTCTGACTGCCCATCTGTCTGCGGATGGAATGTCGTACTGAAACGAAGTTGTGTGCCTAAGGCCTGCTGCAGACTCTGCCAGAATCGGGACGTGAACCATGGGTCTCTATCATATATAATGCTCAATGGAACTCCATGCAATCTGATAATCTCTCGACAATATAACTCAGCTAATCGATCCAGAGAATCAGTCTTCCGGATCGCTAAAAAGTGTGCAGATTTGGTTAATCGGTCAACGATTACCCAAATCGCATCATGGTCTCGTCGAGTCCTAGGCAATCCCACTACGAAATCCATAGTAATATGCTCCCACTTCCACTCTGGAATAGGGATCCTCTGAAGTAATCCAGCAGGTCTCTGGTGCTCAGCCTTCACCTGCTGACAGACAAGACATCTGGCTACAAACTCCGCGATGTCTTTCTTCATACCGTTCCACCAATAGGAACGCCTCAAATCACGATACATACGGGCCCCACCTGGGTAGATAGCAAATCTAGAACGATGAGCCTCCTGAAGTAACTCCTCCATGACCGGGTGAGACTGAGGTACACACAATCTACCTTGGAAATAAACAATACCCTCGTCATCTCGCGTAAACTCGGTCTGCTGTCCGGAAGCTATCTGGCTACTAATGAACTGTAAATGCTGATCTCCGGCCTGGGCCTCTCGAATCCTCATCCTGATCGACGACTGAGCAACCATGGTAACAAGAATACCCTGCTCTGTCCGTCCCTGCTCCTCAAGGCCCAACTCGAAGAATCCCTGCATTAAGTCCGTGACTAAAACTCGGTGACAAGCTAAAGTCCCTCTGGACTTCCTGGTAAGTGCATCAGCAACCACATTAGCTTTACCCAGATGGTAGCTAATAGTACAATCATAGTCCTTCAGGAACTCCATCCATCTCCTCTGTCGGAGATTGAGTTCCTTCTGGGTGAAAATATATTTGAGACTCTTATGATCAGTAAGAATCTCAAAAGTAATACCATAAAGATGATGTCGCCAAATCTTCAAAGCAAAGATAACAGCGGCTAGCTCTAAATCATGTACTGGGTAATTCTTCTCATGCTCCTTCAACTGACGAGAAGCATAAGAGACTACCCTACCGTGCTGCATCAATACAGCGCCCAAGCCCTGAAGAGATGCGTCTGTGTAAAGTACGAATCCGTCATCACCAGAAGGTAAAACCAAGACTGGTGCTGATACTAATCTCCGCTTCAGCTCCTGGAAGCTGGTCTCACAAGCCTCTGACCACGTGAACTTCACGCCTTTCCTAGTCAGACGTGTCAATGGCATAGCAATGCTGGAGAAACCCTCAACGAATCGTCGGTAATATCCAGCCAAGCCCAAGAAACTGCGGATCTCCTGGACTGACTAAACTGTCCTCTCGGAACAGAAACTCCGGACTCTACATGCTGAGCCTTCAGCGAATAGTTTCGGCTCAAGTGCCCAGGCAGTTTGCAATAATAGCAAACTGACTGCCCCATGGTGCATGCAGAGGTGATGTGATCTGGGGATCCATATCAAGTGCATTAAGAGTCACCAGTAGACTGTTTCCGGTTCTGCCTTGAAGACCGGGAACGTCCTGAGGAAGACCTTCCTGATTTCTGGGATCGGCCAGATGACCCAGAAGTACGCTGACCCGTCTGAGTGTGACTGCTTTGCTGCTGTCCAGTAGTATGTGGCTGCTGGCTCTGTCCGGAAGTCCGATCAGTCTGTTTCCTCTTCTTATCCGCATTCACTCTCCGATGAGTAGACTCAATCATGAGAGCTCTATCCAGTGTCTCGGTGAATGATGAAGTACCAGAACCAGAAATCTTCAGCTGAAGATGCCCGTCCAATCCCTGGACAAACTGAAGCATACAAGATCTGTCCTCGGCAACCAACTCAGGACAGAATCTGGCCAACCGATTAAATTCGGCATACTCGGGAAATCCCGCCGACGTGTCATCCGATATGCCCGGGAAACACCGACTCTCGAATGCCTCTCTAAATCTCGTATATATAACATGTTGCTCGCCTATAATTGAGCACTGTGTGTCCCACCGGATCTCTGCCCCATCTCGTAAGTGGTAAGCAGCCAGCTCAGCCTTCTCCCACTCGGAGCAGGCCATGTAAAAGAATGTCCGCTCCATAGACTCTATCCAAGATTGAGCCACGCTCGGATCAGTCTCCCCGCGAAATAGCGTGAATTGGCTTTTCATCAACTCCGCCAAGGCTGGGATCCATGCTCGTGCCACAACCATAGCCGTAGATATCGTTGCGGTACTGGGCAGAATCACTAGAGTTGATCTTATGGGTGGTACTGATGGATAGGTTGGAAGAGGTACCACTGGTGCTGCCACATAAACAGGGTAGGAACCACTAGTGGAACTACAGAGTGGGCATAAGTAGGGACGACTAAAGGTACGATGGGCGGTACCGGGTAAGATGTAACCGGTACTGCTGGTGCAGGTACCGAGTATGTAGTAACCAGCACAGATGTCTGTGGTGGTACCGAGTAAGAGACAGCCGGTGCTGCCGTTACTGGTGCCGAATATGTAGTAATCAGCACATGTGTCTGTGGTGCCGAGTACGCGGTTGCAGGCACAACTAGAGAGGGTGTCGGGTACTCTGCGGGTACAGCTGATGGGGGAGGTGCTGAATATACCGACGGTGGTACCACTGGTGGTACAGTCGAGGTAGGTACCTCTGACGTCGGAACTATCGGGATCTGATACGCAGACGTACCCACAATAACCGGAGGAGTCTGCCCCTGACGGGCAGGCTCAGCCCTAGCAGACCTCTCTGAAGACTCTGCCCCAGGAGAATCTAACGGCCTCTTACGTGGCCGCCCACGTCTCGGTGCCGGTACACGTGTAGGTGGCATATCTGTAAAGAAATGTTACCCAGATATCACTACGGGTATGAAAACTATAAAATTACCTGATTTACCTTTTGCCGTCTAGAGATGTCCTGTCGCTGCATAGCCCCCAAATAGATCCAATAAAACCTCGTCAAATGCTTCGGAATTCCGAAACGAGAAAATCGATGGAAATCCGTACAAATCCGAAAATATCCAGATAAACTCGCAAAACTCGTAAGAACCAGTATCAGAACTGCTCTGATACCAAAAATTTGTCACGCCCCAGGTAGTCCCTGTCCGAAGAAATTTCGACAGCATCTCCCCTGTACGGCGGACAATATGAAGCTCAGTATACATACATCTCCATACCTCGGCCACACACGGCCGGAATAATACAATACAAAAGAACAAGCCACGCAGTTTATATCAACATTCCATACAGATATAATATATGATCAATCCACACAGTTCAATAAGGAAAGACGATATAGAACCTCGAAGATATATGCAAACAGCCTACTCCACTACAACGAAGAAAACAAATCTACGAAGTAATGACAATACAACCGCAGCGGAAAACAAAAGTAGCAAACCCGAATGTTCAATGTGAAGTCCACAATACAAACCCACAATACAAGTATATAAGATGCAAAAGCAAAATATAATCCGACAAAGAAAATCCTCACGATAACGGGGCTAGCGACTGGGATCTCTCCTGACGGCCTCAACCTGAAAAGTAGTAACAACGGGGTGAGTTCAAAGAACTCAGCAGGTAATCCAATAGATATGTACAGCAACATATAACTACCAGTAATATCCTAAGGTACAGTCTCCTAAACCATAGGACCTACAGTACAGTCTCCTAACAATATAACAGGCATGCATAGCTGAATAAACTGTAATGAGTAACCAGAAGCATGTAATACAGTTTACAGCAAGAATAATAAGAAATGCATAACTGAAATAAACTGTACTCACCTGCGAGGCTTGGGCGAATGACTGTGGACATACACAGATAAAGATAGTCAGAACAAATACGCATGTATCCTGTATGCATGTCAATCATATGCAGTCACCCAAGTGCATCATCCAATATGCAACAATCACAATAAATGCAATCTGTGCATATGATGCAATATGACATGGTCACCCCTGACGCCAGCGATCTCACACACAATGGTGAGACCGCGTGGGTAGGGCTGTGACACCACTACCCCTGAAGAGTGACCGAGTGGACGGGATGCTGTCGAGTACACCTATCCTCCTACCTCAAACATAGTGAGGAGCGAACGCCTCAACTCCCAGACACAATGACGGGAGGGATCCGTCCCTCTACAGTAGCACAACCAAGCGACCAGCGGAGCACTAGAGTAATTCACACACTGTGTGCTGTGCCACTACCCATGCAGTGGTCACGTTGTGTGCAGGCCCGTGTAGCCGGTCGACGAGCTCAACAATAATGGAGTCATCAATCGCCCAGCATGCAATCATGCAGGATGGTGCATGATGCTACAGTATGTCATACCTGAACATAGCCTCCTCCATATATGTGTGTGCCCAAAAAGGTAAACGCATATATATAACCATGATATAAATAGCATAAACCCAAAGACATCACATATAACAATGATGTAAGTATCATGAATCCAAGAGCATGTATCACACATGTAAAGCAACTAATCCAGTAGAGTAGAGCACTATAGATATGCATCTCTATGAACATATATATACATGGCAAGAGGTAAATATCCAATCCTGAAGTAAAGCAACTAACAGATGAAGCATGTGATAGGTATCAACTAGCTAAGATCAGGGAAGAAATAAATCTACCACCTATCACTAGTAACTATATATAAACTATACATATCATAAGACAGTATCAAAAGATAAGTCAAAGGGTACCCGCCTCAAATATCGAATAAACTATAAATGCTCGTCTCGAATCAGAGTCCTGTGTAAATAAATACATTTACATTTATTTAGCTAGAATACAAACAAATAGCTAAATAAATCCTAAACAGAAATTTAGGGACAAACCCTAACCTATAACCCTCCACCTTTCTAACGGTTAATTAGGAATAATTTCCTAATCCTTAGTTACCAATTAGACTAGTTATCTAATACCTAAATTAAATCCAATAGTCGATTAGGGTTACTTGTCTTAACCCTAATCATTCCATTTAGGTTAATCTAAGCAATTAGATCTAATCACAAATAACCTCTACTAGAATCCAAACCTAAATAATCAAATCCAACAATGGTCTACATCTAAGATCAAATCTACATCCAACTACTCAACCAATACATAAACCCTAATTCATCCACACTAAGATCAATCATCTAAACAAAACAAACCCTACACACCTTACCTCGATCCAGTTGTTGTTGATTGCTGGAACCAGAGAAGCTACCGGTTGAAGTGTTGTCGGAACCAAGAACAACCCCACAGCAAGAACAGAACAAGACCTCACCTTGCTGCTATCAATCTGATCAAGCAGGAGGTCAAGCGGTGGAGATCACCAATCAAGCAAGAACTCTCCTAGCCTCTGTCGACAGCTCAAATGATCCCATCATCTTCAACCGAGACCTAATCAACCACAAGAAGATGAGGATCAAGAACAGGATATCGGTAACAAAGAAGAAGACCTAAGCTTACCTCAATCGATTGTCTCCAGAAGGTATCACCCGATCCGAACCAACTTGAGGATACACGGATCATTCTGTGTACAACTCAAGAATGAGGAAACGAAGGTCAATCGGCCGGAGACAACCAAAATCAAGCCCTAATCTAGTGAAATCCGACGATTGGTTGCTTACCCTCGAAACCCTAGAGCATCTTCATGCCGACAATCAGATCGAAGAAGAGTTGAGAAGAGGAAATCAAGATGATCCGTGCCTCCTCGATTGATCTCCGGCAAGCTCCGAGGATAGGTCTACACCGGCGATCGTCGGCGTCGCATCGTCCACGCGAGAGAGGATCGGCTCGTTGGCTGGCATTTGTTGTCGGCCATAGCAACCGAGACCAACGAGAGGGAACGACCGGCGCTTGAGTTCGACGAAGCTCGGAAGAGGAAGATTGCTGCCGGCGATCTACTCCATGGCGTCGACGTCGGCGTCGTCGGAGCAGAGACGAGGATAGGGCAGAGAGGAGTCGGGGAAGAAGAGAGGGATTGGGACGGGTTCGGCGTGTGTGGAGGTAATAAGAAAAGGAAATTATATTTAAAAACATTTCCTCACTTAAACGGGTATCCCAAACAGGCTTTATCCGCACCCGAAATTGATCCCTTCAAAACCCGTCTTACGAGCTCCGAAAAATTCCCAGAAAATTTCTAAAAATTCCGGAAAAATTCTATAAGGCTATTTCTGAAATAACCCTATTTATTCAATTTTTCGAGATCTCACATCCTCCCCTACTAATAAAAATTTGGTCCCCAAATTTCGCTATAACTAACAGCAAACACTAAAATATAACCAAACAGTATAAATGCTGAAAGGAACTCTAACCCACGTACCTCACGTAAAAAGATGGGGGTATCGAGCTCGGATCGTATCCTCCAGCTCCCACGTAGCCTCCTCGTCAGAATGATGCTGCCATCCGACTTTAACCAGTCGGACAGTCTTGTTCCGCAGCTGACGCTCTCTACGGTCCAGAATCTGTACCGGAACCTCCTCGTACGTAACGTCAGGCTGAATGGGAACTGATATATCTGATAGTACATGTGCCGGATCGGATACGTATCTCCTCAGCATAGATACGTGGAATACATCGTGAATGCCAGCTAGAGATGGTGGTAGCGCCAGACGGTAAGCTACTGCTCCAATCCTCTCCAAGATCTGGAATGGTCCAATATATCGGGGAGCTAGCTTACCTCGAAGACCAAATCTCTTCACCCCTTTTGTGGGTGAAACTCTAAGAAATACGTGATCACCAATGGAGAACTCCAGGGGTCTCCGTCTCTGATCAGCATAACTCTTCTGGCGGTTCTGGGCCTCTGACATCCTCCGTCTGATAGTGCGAACCAGCTCTGCATCCTGCTGAGCTCTCTGAGGTCCTACCAACTGAGCCTCCCCAACCTCTTCCCAGAGGGTGGGTGTCCGGCAAGGCCTACCATACAACGCCTCAAACGGTGCCATCTGGATAGTCGAATGATAGCTGTTGTTGTAGGCAAACTCCACTAATGGCAGGTGGTCCTCCCAACTGCCTCCGAAGTCCATGACACAAGACCTCAGCAAGTCCCCCAATGTCTGAATAGTCCGCTCTGACCGCCCATCCGTCTGCGGATGGAATGCCGTATGAAACGAAGCTGTGTGCCCAAGGCCCGCCGCATCGCAACCGGACGTGAAACGGGTCTCTATCGATATAATGCTCAACGGAACTCCATGCAACTGATAATCTCGACAATATAACTCGCTAATCGATCCAGAATCGCCTTCCTGATCGCTATAATGTAATGGATTTGGTTAATCGGTCAACGATTACCCAAATCGCATCATGGCCTCGCCGAGTCCTAGGCAATCCTACCACGAAATCCATAGTAATATGCTCCCACTTCCACTGGAATAGGGATCCTCTCAAGTAATCCAACAGTCTCTCGTGCTCACCTTCACTGCCGATGACAAGACATCCGCTACAAACTCGCGATGTCTTTCTTCATACCATTCCACCAATAGAACACCTCAAATCACGATACATACGGGTCCCACCGGGTGGATAGCAAATCTAGAACGATGAGCCTCTGAAGTAACTCATGATCGGGTGAGATCGAGGTACACATAATCGCCTCGAAATAAACAACCTCATCGCCTCATGTAAACTCATCGCTGTCCGAAGCTATATGGTCGCTAATGAATCAGAATGCCGATCTCCTACCGGCTCTCGAATCCTCATCCCGATCGACGACTAAGCAATCATGGTAACAAGAATACCCTGCTCTGTCCGTCTGCCTCAAGGCCCAACTCGGAGAATCCTCGAATCAAGTCCGTGACTAAAACTCTATGACAAGCTAAAGTCCCTGGACTTCCTACTAAGTGCATCAACAACCACATTAGCTTTACCCGATGGTAGCTAATAGTACAATCATAATCCTTCAGAACTCCATCCACCTCCTCCGTCGGAGATTGAGTTCCTTCGGTGAAAATATATTTGAGACTCTTATGATCAGTAAGAATCTCAAAAGTAATACCATAAAGATGATGTCGCCAAATCTTCAAAGCAAAGATAACAGCGGCTAGCTCTAAATCATGTACTGGGTAATTCTTCTCATGCTCCTTCAACTGACGAGAAGCATAAGAGACTACCCTACCGTGCTGCATCAATATAGCGCCCAAGCCCTGAAGAGATGCGTCTGTGTAAAGTACGAATCCGTCATCACCAGAAGGTAAAACCAAGACTGGTGCTGATACCAATCTCCGCTTCAGCTCCTGGAAGCTGGTCTCACAAGCCTCTGACCACGTGAACTTCACGCCTTTCCTAGTCAGACGTGTCAATGGCATAGCAATGCTGGAGAAACCCTCAACGAATCGTCGGTAATATCCAGCCAAGCCCAAGAAACTGCGGATCTCCTGGACTGACTAAACTGTCCTCTCGGAACAGAAACTCCGGACTCTACATGCTGAGCCTTCAGCGAATAGTTTCGGCTCAAGTGCCCAGGCAGTTTGCAATAATAGCATACTGACTGCCCCATGGTGCATGCAGAGGTGATGTGATCTGGGGATCCATATCAAGTGCATTAAGAGTCACCAGTAGACTGTTTCCGGTTCTGCCTTGAAGACCGGGAACGTCCTGAGGAAGACCTTCCTGATTTCTGGGATCGGCCAGATGACCCAGAAGTACGCTGACCCGTCTGAGTGTGACTGCTTTGCTGCTGTCCAGTAGTATGTGGCTGCTGGCTCTGTCCGGAAGTCCGATCAGTCTGTTTCCTCTTCTTATCCGCATTCACTCTCCGATGAGTAGACTCAATCATGAGAGCTCTATCCAGTGTCTCGGTGAATGATGAAGTACCAGAACCAGAAATCTTCAGCTGAAGATGCCCGTCCAATCCCTGGACAAACTGAAGCATACAAGATCTGTCCTCGGCAACCAACTCAGGACAGAATCTGGCCAACCGATTAAATTCGGCATTATACTCCATCACTGAGCGGTTATTCTGTCGAAGACTCAGGAAATCCCGCCGACGTGTCATCTGATACGCCCGGGGAAAACACTGACTCTCGAATGCCTCTCTAAATCTCGTATATATAACATGTTGCTCGCCTATAATTGAGCACTGTGTGTCCCACCAGATCTCTGCCCCGTCTCGTAAGTGGTAAGCAGCCAGCTCAGCCTTCTCCCACTCGGAGCAGGCCATGTAAAAGAATGTCCGCTCCATAGACTCTATCCAAGATTGAGCCACGCTCGGATCAGTCTCCCCGCGAAATAGCGTGAATTGGCTTTTCATCAACTCCGCCAAGGCTGGGATCCATGCTCGTGCCACAACCATAGCCGTAGATATCGTTGCGGTACTGGGCAGAATCACTAGAGTTGATCTTATGGGTGGTACTGATGGATAGGTTGGAAGAGGTACCACTGGTGCTGCCACATAAACAGGGTAGGAACCACTAGTGGAACTACAGAGTGGGCATAAGTAGGGACGACTAAAGGTACGATGGGCGGTACCGGGTAAGATGTAACCGGTACTGCTGGTGCAGGTACCGAGTATGTAGTAACCAGCACAGATGTCTATGGTGGTACCGAGTAAGAGACAGCCGGTGCTGCCGTTACTGGTGCCGAATATGTAGTAATCAGCACATGTGTCTGTGGTGCCGAGTACGCGGTTGCAGGCACAGCTAGAGAGGGTGTCGGGTACTCTGCGGGTACAGCTGATGGGGGAGGTGCTGAATATACCGACGGTGGTACCACTGGTGGTACAGTCGAGGTAGGTACCTCTGACGTCGGAACTATCGGGATCTGATACGCAGACGTACCCACAATAACCGGAGGAGTCTGCCCCTGACGGGCAGGCTCAGCCCTAGCAGACCTCTCTGAAGACTCTGCCCCAGGAGAATCTAACGGCCTCTTACGTGGCCGCCCACGTCTCGGTGCCGGTACACGTGTAGGTGGCATATCTGTAAAGAAATGTTACCCAGATATCACTACGGGTATGAAAACTATAAAATTACCTGATTTACCTTTTGCCGTCTAGAGATGTCCTGTCGCTGCATAGCCCCCAAATAGATCCAATAAAACCTCGTCAAATGCTTCGGAATTCCGAAACGAGAAAATCGATGGAAATCCGTACAAATCCGAAAATATCCAGATAAACTCGCAAAACTCGTAAGAACCAGTATCAGAACTGCTCTGATACCAAAAATTTGTCACGCCCCAGGTAGTCCCTGTCCGAAGAAATTTCGACAGCATCTCCCCTGTACGGCGGACAATATGAAGCTCAGTATACATACATCTCCATACCTCGGCCACACACGGCCGGAATAATACAATACAAAAGAACAAGCCACGCAGTTTATATCAACATTCCATACAGATATAATATATGATCAATCCACACAGTTCAATAAGGAAAGACGATATAGAACCTCGAAGATATATGCAAATAGCCTACTCCACTACAACGAAGAAAACAAATCCACGAAGTAATGACAATACAACCGCAGCGGAAAACAAAAGTAGCAAACCCGAATGTTCAATGTGAAGTCCACAATACAAACCCACAATACAAGTATATAAGATGCAAAAGCAAAATATAATCCGACAAAGAAAATCCTCACGATAACGGGGCTAGCGACTGGGATCTCTCCTGACGGCCTCAACCTGAAAAGTAGTAACAACGGGGTGAGTTCAAAGAACTCAGCAGGTAATCCAATAGATATGTACAGCAACATATAACTACCAGTAATATCCTAAGGTACAGTCTCCTAAACCATAGGACCTACAGTACAGTCTCCTAACAATATAACAGGCATGCATAGCTGAATAAACTGTAATGAGTAACCAGAAGCATGTAATACAGTTTACAGCAAGAATAATAAGAAATGCATAACTGAAATAAACTGTACTCACCTGCGAGGATTGACCAGGACATACATACGAATATAAAGATAGTCAACAAATACACATGTATCCTGGATGCATGTCAATCATATGCAATCACCCAAGTGCATCATCCAATATGCAACAATCACAATAAATGCAACTCATGCATATGATGCAATATGACATGGTCACCCCGGACGCCATCAGATCTCACACAATGGTGAGACCGTGGGTAGGGTTGTGACACCGTCACTACCCCTCAAGAGTGACCGAGTGGATGGGATGCCGGAGTACACCTATCCTCCTACCTCAAACATAGTGAGGGAGCGAACGCCTCAACTCCCGGACACAATGACGGGAGGGATCCTCGTCCGCTACCACTGCAAATACACTACCCATGAGCGGACCAATGAAGCACCGAACAGCGATACAACTAGTGTGCCGTGCCACTACCCATGCAGTGGTCACGCTGTGTATGTAGCCGGCCGACGAGCTCAACAATAATGGAGTCATCAATCGCCCAGAAGATGCAATCATGCAGGATGGTGCATGATGCTACAGTATGTCATACCTGAACATAGCCTCCTCCATATATGTGTGTGCCCAAAAGGTAAACGCATATATATAACCATGATATAAATAGCATAAACCCAAAGACATCACATATAACAATGATGTAAGTATCATGAATCCAAGAGCATGTATCACACATGTAAAGCAACTAATCCAGTAGAGTAGAGCACTATAGATATGCATCTCTATGAACATATATATACATGGCAAGAGGTAAATATCCAATCCTGAAGTAAAGCAACTAACAGATGAAGCATGTGATAGGTATCAACTAGCTAAGATCAGGGAAGAAATAAATCTACCACCTATCACTAGTAACTATATATAAACTATACATATCATAAGACAGTATCAAAAGATAAGTCAAAGGGTACCCGCCTCAAATAGAAGGTACTCCAGCAATCCAAGGTCGAGACGCTCGTCTCGAATCAGAGTCCTGTGTAAATAAATACATTTACATTTATTTAGCTAGAATACAAACAAATAGCTAAATAAATCCTAAACAGAAATTTAGGGACAAACCCTAACCTATAACCCTCCACCTTTCTAACGGTTAATTAGGAATAATTTCCTAATCCTTAGTTACCAATTAGACTAGTTATCTAATACCTAAATTAAATCCAATAGTCGATTAGGGTTACTTGTCTTAACCCTAATCATTCCATTTAGGTTAATCTAAGCAATTAGATCTAATCACAAATAACCTCTACTAGAATCCAAACCTAAATAATCAAATCCAACAATGGTCTACATCTAAGATTAAATCTACATCCAACTACTCAACCAATACATAAACCCTAATTCATCCACACTAAGATCAATCATCTAAACAAAACAAACCCTACACACCTTACCTCGATCCAGTTGTTGTTGATTGCTGGAACCAGAGAAGCTACCGGTTGAAGTGTTGTCGGAACCAAGAACAACCCCACAGAAGAACAGAACAAGACCTCACCTTGCTGCTATCAATCTGATCAAGCAGGAGGTCAAGCGGTGGAGATCACCAATCAAGCAAGAACTCTCCTAGCCTCTGTCGACAGCTCAAATGATCCCATCATCTTCAACCGAGACCTAATCAACCACAAGAAGATGAGGATCAAGAACAGGATATCGGTAACAAAGAAGAAGACCTAAGCTTACCTCAATCGATTGTCTCCAGAAGGTATCACCCGATCCGAACCAACTTGAGGATACACGGATCATTCTGTGTACAACTCAAGAATGAGGAAACGAAGGTCAATCGGCCGGAGACAACCAAAATCAAGCCCTAATCTAGTGAAATCCGACGATTGGTTGCTTACCCTCGAAACCCTAGAGCATCTTCATGCCGACAATCAGATCGAAGAAGAGTTGAGAAGAGGAAATCAAGATGATCCGTGCCTCCTCGATTGATCTCCGGCAAGCTCCGAGGATAGGTCTACACCGGCGATCGTCGGCGTCGCATCGTCCACGCGAGAGAGGATCGGCTCGTTGGCTGGCATTTGTTGTCGGCCATAGCAACCGAGACCAACGAGAGGGAACGACCGGCGCTTGAGTTCGACGAAGCTCGGAAGAGGAAGATTGCTGCCGGCGATCTACTCCATGGCGTCGACGTCGGCGTCGTCGGAGCAGAGACGAGGATAGGGCAGAGAGGAGTCGGGGAAGAAGAGAGGGATTGGGACGGGTTCGGCGTGTGTGGAGGTAATAAGAAAAGGAAATTATATTTAAAAACATTTCCTCACTTAAACGGGTATCCCAAACAGGCTTTATCCGCACCCGAAATTGATCCCTTCAAAACCCGTCTTATGAGCTCCGAAAAATTCCCAGAAAATTTCTAAAAATTCTGGAAAAATTCTATAAGGCTATTTCTGAAATAACCCTATTTATTCAATTTTTCGAGATCTCACACTTAGGGAGTTGTAAGAAGGGTGGTCGTTACATTCATTGCATTTGATTACCATTGTCTCCCTTGTGGTTGAGAGAGTCATAAGTTGGTTTGGTTTAGCGTCTCACACTCGACCACTCATGGGTAGTGGTAGATGGAGTAGTTGTCGCTTGTCCTGTTGTGCCACCCAGTCACGAGCTTTAGTGAGATCCGACATTGTGAGCAGTCAGGGACCCTGAAGCTATATAGCTAAATAGCTACTAGCGGACTGTCAACCTTGACCACTCTATTGTGGGCTGGAGGGTAGTACAATCGTCACAGACCCAAGCCTCTCGGCCATACAGGGGTCGTGGTGTCTAGAGAGGTGGTAGGGGTGACCATGGAGCATGCATGCACTTCTTGCATATGATGCGCGGTGCATCTTTGGATATATATTTGCATACATGCCTAGTAGATACTAGTTGCATGTGATTGTGATGTGTTGCACTTGTTTGAGATATGATTGTTGCATATGGATGTCATGCTGCATACATGTCATTTATTTTACATGTATATGTAGTCGTATTTATATTGCACAGGTGACACGTGTAGATCTGTGGCTGATCTGGTGAGTTTCTGATTAGGGTACCATAGCATTGATTCTAGTCAGTTATGTGCATTGATTGTGTCAGGTATGTTCATGTACAGTTATTTTATCAGATATGGTTAGAGGAGTTATATTATGACAGCATGTTCTTATTCTTTATTTATGGAGGCTGTATTCTTTGATTCCTATCTCATTATGTAGACCATGCTTTATTCTGTCTATTACCCGCTGAGTTACCTGTACTCACCACCCCGTCTATACCATTTTGATTTTCAGGTAGTAGATAGATGATATGGAGATGCTTGGAGTATATTGCCAGCCGGTCCCATTTCCCGTGTCTTATCCGAGGGATGAGTTTTGGTTTTGTTTCTCCTTAACCACATTTCGTATTCGTTGTATTTTGAGTACTGATTATGTTTTGATACTTGTACTACGGACTTCATATCTGTGATGTTATGTGGACTTTGCATTTGCGGATTTCCTATTCATTTTTCCGTTGTGTTTTTGATCCTGCCGGGTAGGCTGTCAATATTAATTGCGTGGTTGTTGATTACTTTTGTGTATATATGTTCCAGCTGCATGTGGCTGATGTATATTTGTTGTATGTATACTTTAGATTGTCACCGGTACAGGGGAGATGCTGCCGAAATTTTTCGGTAGAGACTCCCTAGGGGGCGTGACATAGTATCACACAGTTGACTGATACTTAAAAGATTATACTTGAAATTTTCAACAAGTAAAACATTTGTAATAATAAAGTCAATTTTCAGTTCGATATTATCTATACCAATTACCTTGAGTTTGCCGTTGTTCCCGAAGGCAACTATTCCTAGGATTTTGTAGGTGAGTTGAGTGAATTTTGTGTGATCTCCAGTCATATGTTTGGAGCAACCACTATCCAAAATCCACTTAGTTTCCTACAATAGGTAGGAATTGGGGTTAGTCTAACTATTGGACTTATAGTCATTTTTGATAAAAGTAAGTTGAATTATTAAAATAATTTTTAAGTTAAAAAAAAATAAGTTTAATTTTTTAAAATAATTTTTAATTTAAAAAATTTAAGTTTAAGTTTTAAAATAATTTTTAAGTTAAAATAAATTTAAGTTTAATTTTTGAAATATTGAGTTAAAAGAAATTTGAGTTTTAATTTTTTAAAATAATTTTTTAAAAAAAAAAATTTAAGTTTTAATTTAAAATAAATTTTTGAGTTAAAAGAAATTTAAGTTTTAATTTTTAAGATAATTTTTTTTTAAAAAAAATTAAGTTTTAATTTAAAATAAATTTTTGAGTTAAAAGAAATTTAAGTTTTAATTTTTAAGATAAATTTTTTAAAAAATTTAAGTTTTAATTTAATTTAATTTTAATTTAATTTTAATTTAATTTAATTTTAATTTAATTTAATTTTAATTTTAATTTAATTTTAATTTTAATTTTAATTTAATTTTAATTTTAATTTTAATTTAATTTTAATTTTAATTTAATTTTAATTTAATTTTATTTTAATTTAATTTAAGTCATTAGTCATCTCACCCGATCTATGTTTTCAATCAGAGAATCCTATAATTTTGTTAGATGAATTAGGTTCAATTTTAGGGTTTGTTTTTAACTTGTGTTAGATTCAGGTTTAGCTTTGGGATCAACAAATAAGCATTCTCTGGATAAACTTCTGTGCTATGGTGAGTCACTTGGACATCATTAAAGTAACCATGCCTTCGAGGTTTTCCAAATAGTCCTATCCATTGGACTTAGTACAAAACCTTGGTCTAACTGGTTAGGATCCATAAAGGGTAGCTTCGGTCAGTTCCACTTAGCCAAATGCACCAGGTCAAAGCCATATCTTCCTAGACATGAATAGACTAAGCTTCCCTAACGTACTATCATCCAAAATTTCACCAGTACCATTTTTCAAGTTAAACTTGAACCCCTTTTTAACTAATCCTAATTACCTTGTCAGGTAGGTTGGTTAGGGTTACCCTGCCGGGTAGGTTAGTTTTGGAGGTGCCAGCTATTCTTGAGCCTCCCCCTGAATTAATGGCCATTAATTTAATTTTTTGTTCTCGGTTTATGTCTATTTCTTTTATAATTATATTTCACTTGGTGATAGTTTAAATTTTGTTGAGTTCTAATATGTTTAGATTTTAAATTTTTTTGGTTTAGGTTTGTGTTCTGGTTTTTGATTTGGTTTATTTGACTTTATGTAATATATTTTATCTTTAGGGATATAATATTGTTTAGGTCCTATTTGCGTGGTTAAACACGCTTTCGGAACCCAGACTTTATGTGTTGGTTTGTATTAGATTATTAATGATTTAAAAGTTTTATTTGAGTTTGACTTATATCCGAGTCCAGTTTTATTATAACATGATTTTTGATTATTTAGAATTAAGTCTAAATTTTTTGATCTGGTAGTAAATTTTTCTAACATATTTTTTAAATTATTAATATCTAATTTTAATGATGAATTCTCCTCCTCAAGTGTTAGATCTTGAGTTGATTTATTATTTACAACTTGTTCCTTGAGGATTTGATTTTCCTCGAGGAACAATTTGTTTTCATTTTCTAATTTAACTAACTTATTATTTAAGCATGAAATAATTTTAAAAAACTTTCGGTTTAAGGTTAGGAATACCTCTTCGGAACCTTCAGAAACGAGTACGGACTCGTGGCTCGATTCGGGTTCAGAATCGTCTTCCGATTCGTTTTTGACTCTGCTTCGAGGGCCATCAACGCGAGGTGGCTCTGGTGCTTCTGATCTTCTGCTTCCAATTCTTCCGAGGAGGAATAGTCCCACGTCGCTTTGAGGGCCTTCTTTTTGGTCAGCTTCGGTTTGTCGATCTTCAATCTCGGGCACTCGTTATTGTAGTGGCCCTTCTTGTTGCATCCAAAGCACGTCACACTCCTCGATTCGGTTGGAGAATTGATCTTTTGAAGGTCCTTCTTGCTGAAGCTTCTTTTCCTCCTAGGGAACATCTTCCTTACCAGGTTCACCAGGTGTTCTTCATCTTCAGAATTCTGGTCAAAATATTCTTCAGGTGCAGACTTGTTCTTCTTTTCTTTTGAGGAACCTGCAAATAAAGCTACACCTTTCTCGACCCCAGCATTAGTTTGCTCATGTAGTTCTAATTCACAGAAAAGCTCATCTAGTTTTAATTTTGATAGATTTTTAGAGATCTTGTAGGCATCTACGATAGATGCCCACAAGCTGTTGCGTGGGAAAGCATTTAAGGCATACCTTATTAAGTCCCGGTTCTCCATTTGGTGTCCTATTGCGTGGAGTCCATTGAGAATATCTATGATTCTTGCGTGGAGTTGGCTGGCCGTTTCTCCTTCCTACATTTTTATGTTAAATATTCTATTTAGAAGCAAGTCTCGTTTCGTTACCTTAGCGTCGCTCGTTCCTTCGTGTAGCTCGATCAGTTTGTACCACAGCTTCTTAGCGTTTTTATGTGGTCCGACCCGGTTCAGTTCTTCTCTTGTTAATCCGCACTATAATGTGTTAATTGCCTTGTTCTCTGTTGATGCCTTCTTCTTTAAGTCTGTTGTCCATTCTTCAGGATCCAGTAGATTCCCTGAGCTGTCTACTGGTATTTTGTAGGCTCTTGTGATGCTCAGCCACTGGTCAAAATCTGTCTTGAGATATACTTCCATCTGCTTCTTCCAGTACGGGAAATCATCCCCGTTGAAAAGGGGAGGTCGCACTTTGCTGAAGCTCTTGATCTGCGACATTTTTAATCTGCACAAAAAAACAAATAGAGAGGTTCCAAGACTTAGTCTTCGATTAGTAGTGCGGGAAGAATTAAATAAAAATAACTAAATTGGTGTTGCACCAATTTAGATGTAATTATGACGGAAGGAGATTTCCTTAAAGGTAATTATACCAGTTTGGAATTTTACGAAAAACTGAAATCCGAAAATAGAAAAAAAAGAATTTTAAAAACAAATCACCCCTTGCCTGATTGGTTGTTGCACCAAATCAGAGCGGTACCTGCTCTGATACCACTTGTTGGATCGTAGACGTTCGATAGAGGGGGGGGTGAATATCGATTACAAAAATTTCGTCGATAAGAGTAAGCGCAGCGGAAATAGAAAGACAATGCAATGCTAACACAAGAACCAATTTTACTTGGTTCGGAGCCTTTGGTGACTTCTACTCCAAGGCCCGCACACGAGGGTGTTTTCGATGGCCAATTCACTAGCAGTTCAAAAGATATTACAAATTAAGTACAGAAAATGCTAATGAAATAATTAAAGCAATATCGACAAAATAAGAGACTTAAAAAGAGAAGCAGCGCATTTTTCGGAGCTTTGCAGCGTCGCAGGAGCAGAGGAGAGCGAGTTCTTCAATTCAGAGTTGTTGTTGATGCTCTACCCCTGACCCTTCTTTTATATGAGGCTCGGGGCACCCCGGATCCCTTCCGGGCGCCCTGGTGAGACGTGGCAGGTCCAACCAGCGAGTTCCATGTGGCGACGACGCGATAGGATAAAAATTGCCTCCCGGGCGCCTGAATCCCTTCCGGGCGCCCGGATCCCCTCCGGGCGCTCGGACCACCTTTCTCCAGGGAACATCTTTCCTGCAAGACAAGGTTAGTCTGAGGCAAATAGATAATGTATATCTTGCAAAACAAAGTGTTAGCACAGTTTATAAGTTCAATATAAAAAGTATGATTTAGATTCCGTCTTTCCGAGACCGGAATCTAGTCACGATCTCGACTTAGATATCCGAAATGGATCTAAGCCGGATCGACGCCTAATGTTCCCTTCACGGGAATGCGCCCTCACAGTCACTCCCTTCCAGTGACTTACCTTTACTCACCTGCCAGACGTCCGGTCAGCCCTTCGACCCGTCTGGACTTCCCGCTAGCTATCCGGTCAGCCCGTCGACCTAGCTGGACTTTGTGCCAAGCGTCCGGTCAGCCCGTCGACCCACTTGGACTTCGTGCCAAATGTCCGGTCAGCCCGTCGGCCCATTTGGACTTCGTGTCAGACATCCGGTCAGCTCGTCGACCTATCTGGACTTAGCCTGTACACTCGATTAGAGTGTTAGATAACGACAAACCTAACTTAACCTGATTTGTCATTCATCAAAAGTTGAGTTAGATCATTAGTGCTAGCCGCACAACAATAGGTCTGCCCAAATTAAAATTTATTGAAAATTCAACCTGTGATGTAAGATACTGCAAAAATTAAATAATAAATGTTATTGGACGAAAAATCTTATTAGATTTTTCAGGAATTTTTAGAAATTTTTTGGGAATTTTTCGGAGCTCGTACGGAGGGTTTTGAGGTGATCGGTCGGCGAGCGCGGATAAAGCCTGTTTGGGATAATCGTTTAAGTGAGAAAATGTTTTCAATTATAAAATTCATTTTCTTTTATTCTTTTTCCCCAAATCGTCGTTTTCTCCTCTCCTCACCTGAACCCACTTCCTTCTTCCCTCTCTCGATCTCCCCGACTCCTCTCGCTATCTCTCTCTCTCGCGGATGACTCAATGCCAAGGCCGGAGGAGTCTCGCCACCGGAGCTCGACGGATACCAGGGGGCTCCAGGTCGTCTTCGGCTGAGGGATTTCTTGCTCGCAATCGGTTGTTCCTCAGCGGCTAGGGCACGGAGAGGCTAGGGCACAGTGAGGCTAGGGCTCGACGAGGGAAGGGAGATTCGAGCCCTAGTTGCCTCTTGTGAATGTCTAGCGCCTTCTCGTTGTCGAAGCTTAGATCAAGGAGGTCCACTTCACTAGATTCTGGTCCCTCTTTCTCGTCGGTGTTGATCAGCTGTCGATCCACAATGAGGGATTTGATTAGTGTCGTCCTCGACTGATGGAGCCCTTTTTGGTTCTCCTCATTGATCTGTTCATTTGAGAGCATTGCCGATCATCACAAGCTGAGGTGGATTGCACAACATCAGCTGTAGGTGGTTGATTGAGGTAAGGCTTTGTCGGAAAATTCTGTGGATTTAAGGATTCTTGTGTAATTGGTTTTGTTTGTGATGATCTACCTGTTCTGGATTAGAGGAAGCATTGGATCTGTACTGTGGGTCTTCCCTTGTGCCGATCACTACTATTTCCATTCTTGCGGCTGTTAGAGTCTCAGGGGATGAGATGGAGGTTTGTTTGAGGTGAGCAAGATTCTATTTGTTAGGGTTTTCAGCAAATTCACTGTGGTATAATTGTGTCTTGGATTATTTCTTGGAAGGATGGGTGTGTGTGTGCACTGGTAGCTTCTGGACAGTGGGTGTAGAGTTGTGAGGTACTGGATTGGCTGCTACCTCCCAAGGTAAGTGATGTTCCAATGAGATATTCCTATTGGATTCATTAATTAGTATGTTGCTAAAATTAGTTTCTAGAGTATGCTAGGGTTTGTGCTTGCTTAGATTTATGATTGGTTGATGTGGTGGTTAGGGATTGATTATGTGGAAGAATTATGCATGTTGGATTCATGAGGAGATTTGATTAGTGTGATGATTGTAGATTGTGTTTAGATTTAGTCAGAGTTGGATTAAGGATGAACTTATCATCTACTTTGGTTTGGATATTTAGGTGGAATTAAACAGGGTTACCTAATCAACGTAGGATTAGGTTCTGGGTTTAACTAGTTGTTGATTATGTGATTAGCTAAATAATATATGTATATATATCATGTGATCGCAAGACTTGGATTCAGGACGAGTGTCTCGACGTGGGATTTCCGGATCACGCTTGACAGATTTAAGGCGGGTATTTCTTCCTTGGCTCTATATAGATTTTTATTGAGCTTAGTGCATGGTTTTATGTGATGGATTAGGCTGTTGTACCTTATATCGCGTTCGTTTGTTACTTTCCTGGTTGATACTTATGCTTGATCTTTGAGGTTTTCTAGTTATATCATATACAGTCTCTACTCTTGATATCTACTCTGCTATGTTCACACGTGTAGAGTATGTATTATAGGGATTGTCGGGTTGTTTGTATTATCATGCTGATTGTGCATATGACTGAGATTGTATGTAGGATGGTATATGTTATAGGAGTCATCATGTTGACCTTACATTTACATGTTGTATGCACGCACGTGTTTGTTTCATACTTTTGGAGGAGTTGTGTTGATTGTATGTCTGTGGTTTATATACGTGTCCGATGTGTTTTTACTGGAGGATACATGTTGATTGTACACGTGGGGTTGTGTATGTATATCTGGTGGGGTTATTGGAGATTTTTGGTTGACTATACATGTGTAGTTATATACATATGTTTGGTGGGATATATGGAGGTATCATGATGATCATACACATGTTGTGGGGTACTTAGGTGGATTTAGAGTTGCATGGATGATGACGGTGTTCGTATCATGATTATATATATATATCATGTCCATCATTCATTGCATTGCTGACGACTAGTGTCTTCCTTGTGGTTGAGAGAGTCGTCAGTCGTTTATAGCTATCCCTTTCGACCACTGATGGAGAGTGGTAGCTATGAGTGGAGCTAGTCCTATCGCGCTTACTCAGCCGCTCAGTGTTCTGTCAGCCTCGACCACTCTGGAGTAGTGAGTCTTGAGGGTACAGTAGTCAGAGGGCTAGAGATGTGAGTGGTCAGGGACCCTTAGCTATGTAGTTATATAACTACTTAGCTGACCGTCCGCTTCGGCTGCCTATAGCGGTGCTTGTACTGGAGGCTAGTACGGTTTATCACAGACCCAAGCCTCTCGGCCATACAGGGGTCGTGGTGTCTAGAGAGGTGGCGGGGGTGACCATGGAGCATGCATATACATTTTTGCATATGGTGCGTGGTGCATCTTTGGAGATATATTTGCATACATGTCTAGTAGATACTAGTTGCATGTGTTTGTGGTATGTTGCATATGGTTGTCATGCTGCATACATGTCATTTATTTTACATGTATTTGCAGTCGTATTTATATTGTACAGGTGTCACGAGTAGGTCTGTTGTAGATCTGGTGAGTTTACTGACCATTGTACCAGGTGTCGATTCCAGATTGGGTATGTATCTATCATTATGTCGGTTGTGATTTGTACAGTATGTATGTCAGGTTAGTAGGTCTGATATGTTCAGATGCATTGATTATGATAGTAGGATCATGTTCTTTGATTCCCTACTGAGATTGTATACCTTTGATCTCTATGTTTATTTATAGTCCATGCACTATTCTGTCTATTACCCGCTGAGTTACCTATACTCACCACCGCATTTGTACATTTATGTTTTCAGGTAGCAGGTAGATGGTTGGTGTGTCGCTTGGAGTATCCTGTCTGCCGGGTCCTACGTCACATCCGATGATCGTTTCGGGTTTTGTATATCTTTTATTTGTATTTGGTGATTGATGTATTTGGTGTGTTGTTGTATTTGTTGTTGTGGTTGTTGTATAAAGCCTAGCCGGCTAGCAGTGTGTTGATTTGTTTTGTATGGGCTTTCGTTATCATTTTTTTTCCGCTGTGTTGGTTTAATACAGCCGAGTGGGCTATCTATTGTATATATATAACTGCGTGGTTGTGTTTTATTCTTGTTTCAACTGAGTGGGCTGATTTTATAACTGTGTGGTTGTGTAAATATTCCAGTCGAATGTTGTAACGACCCGCCTTCTACTAGCTAGGCTGTAAGGCCGGACCGTCACATTATGTTGTGCTAAACTATTCCATGACCATTACTAAATCTAGGTGCGGAAGCTGTACTAATTAAAATTTTGCTAAACTATTATCTTTTCTCTATTCTACATGTGCTAAGGGGTGTAATCTAAACTATTCATGTCATTATTACCTCCCCTTATGGTCAAGGAACTTAACTAAGGGTTTCTAGCTAATATCAGGCCTCCCAATCGATCCACGGATCGATTGAAATAGTCGAATCGATCCGGTGATCGATCCAGCATGCTACTATATGCAGAACTTGGGTTGGATCGATCCAGTGATCGATTCAGCACGCTACTGTGCTCGGGGTAATATTCTGGATCGATCGGCTGATCGATCCAGTCTGGTCAATCGATCCAGCGGTCGATCCCGAAGCTCTCTATTCGCGACAGAAATTGCTGGATCGAACGGCTGATCGATCCAGAAGCCTACTGTTCGCGGAACAAATTGCCCAATCGATCAGCTGATCGATTGGGAACCCCCAATCGATCCACCGATCGATTGGGGTCTCTGATTTTGCAGCTAAGCTCTAATTTCAGCACTGTTTCATGCCTCAAACACATTACAAGTTTTAAAATGACTAGAAAACATTCTAATAACAATCAGCTAGCATTCTAAACAGGTTTACTAACAATCTAAGCAGAGTTTCTATTACTCCATGCATGCAGACACTTAAATGAGTAAAAGTAGCGTAATAAGAAATGCTAAGTTCATAAATGTCAAAAACAAGGTTCACTGCAATTCCCTAAGACCTTTGTTCCAAGTTCCATCCACACACATCTTCATCGCATTGCCCTCCAGCCTCCACTAGTCCATTTTTCCTTTACCTCTATCTGCAGTATAAGGAAAAAGTATTTGTAAGCTTTCGCTTAGTAAGAAACCATCTACCTCACAAAAACATGCTTTCGATGCAATATGCTTTTAAAACATGTTATTTGAAATATGTACTGTTTAGACTAAAACATGGCATGCTATCATACATAGAAATCAAAGCTAGTCAAGGCATACTATCATCTAAAGCATGTGTAATAAAAACTGAACATAGAGCTATCATACATAATCATAAGAGTTAGCTGAACTGAAGCATGAACTGAGCTAATTCTAGCAAATGCTAAAGCTATACTGATTTCACCTAACTATTTTGTGAGAGTTTAAAACTACATATATAATAGTTGAAAATACTAATCATGCTGCTGTTTGGGCCCGACAACTGTACGTGCTGTGCGCGCATCCCTAACTAGACCCGGGTTTGCAAGTCCCGAATTTAGTAGGGTTACTAGGTTATCTGAACCTAGGGACGACTGTGGGAGCCCAACCCAATGGATATCTAATCCAGTACAGTGCCACTGAGAAAGTAAAATACTGAACATAAGCTAATAAATTCCTGTCTTGCTTTTACTAGGTTGTCTAAACCCAGAACTAGGTTATCTAAACCTAGAGGCGACTGTGGGAGCCCACCCATTGGACATCTAGTCCTGTAAAAGCTGTAGCAAGACTAAATGAGCTGTGAAATGCTTCTATTGCATTTAACTAAGCTATTAAAATGCCTAAGTTGCATTTTAACTGTGCTAGTAATTTAATCGAACACTTGGTATGCGCTAATTCGCATCCTTTGTGCCGAAAAGCTATATACTACTAACTAAAACATGGAATTCACACGGAAGCTACTTATACTGCAGGTGAGGGGTTTCTTACCTTCTGTTCGGATTTTCTTACGATTCTAATCGCTAGATTTCTGGAGGAGACGATCCTTTCGACAATCTTCTCGCGTCTATGCGTTCCTCTCGCGGAGGGGAGCGTCCTCGTATCCAAGATGTCGCTGGAAATTCCTCCTATAGCCCTAGGGATGAAATCCCTAGGTGTGCTTGTGGTTGGCGCTGAGAGAAGAAGAGGAAAAGGGGCGGCGTGAGGTTAGGGTGAGGAGGAGAAGAGTCACAATAAAAAAAAAATAACTCTTCACAAAATTATTTCCCTATTTATATTAAGGAATTAATTCCCCCTTTAAGTCGTAGGACCCAATAGGTCTCGGGTTCAATTCCCGCGTAGGCTATTTTCGTTTTCTATTTATTTTTGCTACCTCCGCTATTTTAAAAATTCCATAAAAATATCCTAAAATTCCAGAAAAATACTAGGATATTTTTAATAATTATTTTGAGAATTTTCGGGCGTTACAAATGTGGCTGATGTATTTTGTATGTATTTATGCTTCAGATTGTCACCGGTACAGGGGAGGTGCTGCCGAAATTTTTCGGTAGGGGCTCCTTTGGGGGTGTGACATGTGATGTTTGTCAACAAGGTAAACAAACCAATTCAAACCATAAGCTAACCAATCTAAACAGAACTACCTCAATACTTGAGCTCTTTCACCTAGACTTGTTTGATTCACACGGGGCCAAGTCACTAAGTAAAAACCAATATTGCTTAGTAATAATTGATGAGTACTCAAGATTTACTTGGGTAAAATTCATAAAAACTAAAGATGAAACTTTTGAAGTGTTTAAAATTTTTTGTAAGTTAATAGAAAATGAAAAAGATACCCAAATAAAAAGAATTAGAAGTGACCATGGGGGAGAATTTAAAAGTCACAACTTTATTGAATTTTGTGAAATTAATGGCTATAAACATGAATATTTTTGCCCTAGGACCCCCCAACAAAATGGTCTAGTAGAAGTTCTCTCTAAAGCTCTTTCAAAATTTGATTGAGTATTTTACAAGATTTTCTCAAACTTAATTAAACCTTTTAAAAACTTTAACTAAGCTGTTTTAAATCTAACTAACATTTTCTCAAAAGCTTTTCTAAATTTAACTGAGTACTTTTCAGAACTATCTCAAATTTGGCTAAGTCAAGTATGTTTACAAAGCTTTGTCTTCAAATATTTTAATCCAAGTACATAAAACCTCTATTTTCTAAACATTTTCATCCCCGCTTTGAAACGCTATGTGTTCATTTTGACAAATAAAATTTCTGAAAAGTAAAGTTTTCTCAAAATAAACTAAGGCCATTGATCACTATTTCTTTTTACTCTCTTGTTTATTTTTTGATATATGGCAATGAGGGAGAGTACAAGAAAAATTCAATTCAAAAGAAATTAAGCTTTTGTCAAGGGGGAGTCTGCACTTAATCTAGCTCTGTACTTAATTTTATTATCATTATGTTTGTGTTTTCATGCTTATCTTTTTATGGCATTATTTACTTAACTTTGAATTTTTGTTGCCATAATCAAAAAGGGGGAGATTGTTGGTGCGGGAAGCATCCAACGATAGAACCTAAGTTTTGATAATGGCAAAGGGATTCAAAGTTAAGATTCCTTGTTATCTAAAGTGCTTAAATGAGTTTTCAGGAAAGTCCTAACTACGATTAGGCAAGAGGAAAATCCTAAGGGGTGGTAACCTTAAGTGTTAAGGGGTGGTAACCCTAGGTGGAGGAAAACCCTAAGAGGCGGCAACCTTAGGTCCTAGGGGGCGGTAACCCTAGGTAGAGGAAAACCCTAAGGGGTGACAACCTTAGGTCCTAGGGGATGGTAACCCTAGGTGGAGGAAAATCCTAAGGGGAAGGGGGGGTAACCTTAGGTCCTAGGGGGTGGTTGTAACGCCTGAAAATTCTCAAAACTATTTTTAGAAATATTCTATGATTTTTCTGGAATTTTAGAGTATTTTTATGGAATTTTTAGAGTAGCAGAAGTAGCAAAAACAAATAGAAAACGAAAACGACCTAAGCGGGAATTGAACCCGAGACCTATGGTTTACGGATAATTCTAGTAACCAGTTGAACCCAGCAGGGTCGTGCTGAAAGGAAAGGGAGACAATTAAATTTATATTAGAGTTGGGCCGAATTACCACTTAATATAAAAAGGAAATTATTAAGTGGGGTTTTATTTTGATCGGGATTCCTTCTCCTCAAACCCTCACCGACGCCAACTCTCCCTCTCCTCCCTCTCTCGGCGCCAACCACAAGAAAGGCTAGGGTTCCATCCCAAGGGTTCCAAGGGCACCTTCCGGCGATGACTTCGACTCAAGGACGCTCCCCTCCGCGAGAGGAACGTGTAGACGCGAGAAGATCGTCGAAAGGATCTTCTCCACCGGAAACCTAGCGTTTAGAATTGTAAGGAACTTCACGTAAGAGGTAAGAAACCCCTCACCTGCAGTATAAGTAGCTTTTCGTATGATAGAATGCTTTTAAATTAGTTATATGTAGATTTTTCGACGCATAAGGTGTATTTAACCCTCCTCGCGGATTTAGGGAATTAGTTGAGCACCTCTAGATGGGCCAGACACGTTTACTCCTTTCAGTTGGAGATTCTAGATGTCGTCGGGTGCCTAGAGGTGGTCTCCCTAATAGAGGGGAGAGTTGGAGCACACTAAGTGTTCGATAAAATGCTTAGCTCAGTAAAATGCTACAGTAGGCATTTTTAATAGCTCAGTGAATGCGATAGAAGTATTTAAAATAGCTTAGTTAGTCTTGCTACAGCATATATGGGACTGCGGTCCAATGGGTGGGCACCCACAGTCGCCTCTAGGTTCAGATAACCTAGTAAAAGCAAGATAAAATAATTAGCTATGATCCAGTATTTTACTTTCAGTAGAGGCACTGTACAGGACTAGATGTCCTTGGGCTGGGCTCCCATAGTCGGTCCCTAGGTTTAGATAACCTAGTAAACCTTACTAAATTCGGGATTTGCAACCCCGGGTCCAGCTAAGGATGCGCGCATAGCACGTACAGTTGCCGGGCCCATTAGCAGCATGATTATGTATTTTAATCTATTATGATATTAGTTTTCCAAACTCACAATCAGTCATGTGATTATATGTCAAATCAGTTCTAGTTCAACTTTAGTTTAACTCAGCTATGTTTCAGTTAGTCCTTTCTTATTAATACACATGCTAGCTTATGATTCGCTTTGTATGCCATGTTTTAGTGTTCATGTTCAGTGATTTCAGTAGGCCATGCTTCAACAAGTTTAACATATGTTTAATAGCATGTTTTTAAAATCATAGATGCATCGTATGCATGTTTTAGTGAGGTAGATGGTTTCTTACTAAGCGAAAGCTTATAGATACTTTCTTTTCCTTATACTGCAGATAAAGGTAAAGGAAAGATGAACTAGCGGAGGCTGGAGGGCAATGCTACGAAGATGTGTGTGGGTAGGAACTTGGAGTAGAGATCCTAGGGAATTACAGCAAGCTTGTTTTTAAGCATTAGAACCTTTTAGCATTTTGTTATTTTGCACCTTCATATGTTAAGTGTTATGAATTAGTTAATCATGCATCCTATCATGCTCAGAACACTATTCTTGTGATGTTAGAATGTTTGGCAATTAGTTTAGAAATGTTATAAGTAGTCTTGGCACGAGCAAGTGCTGAAATCAGACCTTTGGCACGAAATCAAAAACTCGAATTGATCAGCTGATCGATTCGAGAGTTTCCAATCGATCGAAGGATCGACTGTGTTGGTGCAGGAAGCATCCGACGATCAAACCTAAGTTTTGATAATGGCAAAGAGATTCAAAGTTAAGATTCTCTGTCATCTAACATGTTGAATGAGTGTTTCAGGAAAGTACTAACTGCGGTTAGGCAGGTGAAAACCCTAGGGGATGGTAACCCTAGGTCCTAGGGGGTGGTAACCCTAGGTGAAGAAAAGTCCTAGCTGCGGTTAGGCAAAGGGAAAAACCTAGGGGGTGGTAACTCTAGGTCATAGGGGGTGGTAACCCTATGCGGAAAGTCTTGGCAGGTCGATGGCTTCAGGCAAAAGTCCTAGGGGGTGGTAACCCTAGGTGGAAAGTCCTGGTGTCGCGAACCAGGTGAAAGACTGGACTAGCCGGGGAAGCAGATGTCTAGCAGAAAGTCCGGAAGCATCGAGTGCTGAGCAAAAGTCCAGTCGATCTGGAGGATCGACTGGCAACAGGTAAATCTCCTGAGTGGAGTAGGTGAGGACGCGTTCCCCGTAGAGGGAACAGTCGGCGTCGGGTCGACCTAGGGTTTTCGGTTGGAAACCCGAAGTCAGACTCGGACAGTCCAGAGACTGTCTATACTTCATTTATCATGTGTATTGTGCTAACTTTGTGTTGCAGGATAGTGTTTGGGACTAACGTATCTTGCAGGTGCAAAAGAGCAACCTAAAGCCTCGGATGAATAGTGTCCGAGGCGCCTCCATGGAGCTTGGAGGTGCCTCGGGTGCAAAAGCTGAGCTGCCTTCGAAGCACCACTGGAGGTGCCTTGAAGCAGGCAGAAGGCGCCTTGGAAGGCGCCTTGAAAGGGCTATAAGGCGCCTTGAATGGATGAAATTCGACCAGGTCAGTTTTGATCCACGCGGAAGACCAGGCAGCATGGAGGCGCCTTGAACAGCCTTCAAGGTGCCTTGAACACCCTTTATAAGGGGGTTTCGACCAGCACTTCAAGGTATCAAGTTTGAGGCTTTCCTTCTTCAACGTGCTGCTAACAAAATCATTCCGAAGCGCTGCTACAACATTCCGACAACCCGGAGCTCTGCTTTCTTCTTCTTTAAGTTGTCGGTATAACTTTATTATACTTTCTTTGTAAGAAGCTTGTAATTCTTATCGAGATTATAGTTGTTGCCCACCGGAAGTGATCAAGGATCGCGGGCCTTCGAGTAGGAGTCGATCAAGGCTCCGAACGAAGTAAATTCCTCTGTGTTTGTGTGTTTGCCTTTTTATTCCGCTGCGTTTTAACTCCGATAGTTTTCAAGATTCAAAAATCGAAATAGCCACGAGCGATATTCACCCCCCCCCCCTCTAGCGCGTCTCGATCCAACAATTGGTATCAGAGCGGGGTCGCTTCGAATAGGTGAAACCACCATTCAAGCATTTCTTTTGTGGCTTTTTCATCTTTATAGGGTAAAAATAAAACCTTACGCCTTTCATTTTTTCCCTCTAAAATTATTTTCGAAAAATTCATTTTCATCCTTTCACGGTTTATTAGTATTGATAAAATATTGAATTTGGTAAAATTTGAAATAATATTTTTTAAAATATTTTTTTAATAATATATTATTATTATTTTATTATTTTTTCTCGAAACTTGTGAACTTCTATTTCTATCCTTCCATACCAGACTGCTAATCCAGGATCAAGTCCTGGTACATTTTTTTTGCTATTTTTTATGTGCAAGGTTCTTTTAAAATGGTATTCCAAGAAGGATTCTGCACCGTCCGACCGCCGCTCTTTTCTGGCGAGAACTTTGGATATTGGAAGAACCGGATGGAATACCACCTCAAGACGCAAGTCGAGATGTGGATCATCATCCAGACCGGACTCGAACTTCCACGTGACGTCACCGGAAAACTTATCTCATGCATCAACTGGGATTCTAGCACAATGAGAAAAGTTGAAGCCGATGCCAAAGCAACCTGCATGCTACAATGCGGCCTAACCGATGAAGAATTGAACCACATCGGCCCCTTCGCAAGTGCAAAAGAGTTGTGACAAAAATTGATTGAGCTACACGAAGGTACTTCCGGCGCTCAAGTAAGTAAGCATAATTTAATAAATGATTTATTTGAATTAGATGAGCAGAAAAATACTACTTCGGCCGAGGAAGGTATTACGATGGTTGCAGGTACAAGTAAGACAGAGGAAAAGATGTTGAAGTCAATATGGTCCGAGTCTTCAGATGAATCCGAGTCCGACGTTGAAGATCAACCGAGCCTTCTCGCTCTACCAGTACTAGCGAACATTATCGACACCGAGTCCGAGTCCGATTCAGAGACCGAGAGCGAATCAGACACCGAGTCCGAGCGAAGCCACGGATCCGCATCCGTTTCCGAAGGACCAAAGCCCACAGTAAGTGCTTTAATGTCTAGTATTAACTTAGATGACTCGCAAAATTTAATTCCATACTTGCTTAAGAAGTTGGCAAAATCCAACGTCCGGGTTAAGTCGCTCCAAAAGGAGGTAACAACCCTTAAGGAAGCGACTGACTCGAGTTCTTTAACTGAGTCAGTTCAAATTGGAAGTTCAACTTAAGTCCAACAACTTGAGGAAGAAAATTCCAATCTGAAAGCTCAAATTAAAGAACTCAAGAACACGTTGGAACGGTTCACCTTGGGTTCCAAGAATCTGGATCTGATTCTTGGAAAACAGCGAGCCGTTTACAACAAAGCCGGACTTGGATTTAAGACCAAAATGAAATACAAATCGTATTTATCATTAGTTAATAGAAATAATATAAAGGTAGCCCAAGCATGGGCCTCCAAGTCCAAATTGATCAATCAAGTTGGACTTGGCCAATACTGGGTTCCGAAGGATCAAATACACTACCTCGATAGACCATATCGAGGCCATGATCCAGGGGGAGCAAAAAGAAAAACGATATTAATCAAACCAACTTAATTCAAAATTCAAAATTAAAAAATTTAAATTTAAAAATTTGAAATTAAATTAAAATTCAAAAATTCAAAAATCAAATTACAAATTCTAAATTCGAAATTAAATTAAAATTCAAAAATTCAAAAATCAAATTACAAATTCTAAATTCGAAATTAAATTAAATTCAAAATTCAAATTACAAATTCAAAATTTAAAATTAAATTAAAATTAAAAAATTCAAAAGTCAATAGAAGGAGGATCCAGAATAGCTGACACCCCCAACTAAATTACCCAACTGGGTAACCGAACTTAATCTACCCGGAATGAGTAAACAAGAGCAGACAACCTAGCAGGGTAATTAAGGTTAGATAAATGGGTGAGGTTTAACTTGACCCACGGTACTGGTGAAGTTTTTGGATGATAGTACGTTAGGGAAGCTTGGGCATCGCATGTCTAGGAAGATATGGCTTCGACCTGGTGCATTTGGCCAAGTGGAACTGACCGAAGCTACCCTTAAATGGATCCTAACTAGTTAGACCAAGGTTTAGTATTAAATTCAGTGGGTAGGACTATTTGGAAAACCTCGAAGACATGGTTACTTTAATGAGTTCCTTGTGACTCACCATAGCCCAGAAGTTTATCCAAAGAATGCTTACTTGTTGAACCCAAAACTAAATCTAAATCTAACACAAAGTTAAACCAAACCCTTAAATTGAACCTCAATTCATCTCACAAAAATTATAGAATTACCTGATTGAAAACTTAGATCGGGAGAGATGACTAAGGAATTTAAAATTCAAATTAAACTCATAACTATAATTCTACAATCAATTAATCAATTTCAAAATCTTTAAAACTTAATTTCAAAATTCTTTTAAAATTTATTTGAAAAATCTTTTTAAAAGCTTTTCAAAATCTTTAAAACTTAATTTCAAAATTCTTTTAAAACATATTTGAAAAATCTTTTCAAAAGCTTTTCAAAACCTTTAAAACTTAATTTCAAAATTATTTTAAAATTTATTTGAAAAATATTTTCAAAATCTTTAAAACTTAATTTCAAAATTCTTTTAAAATTTATTTGAAAAATCTTTTCAAAATCTTCAAAACTTAATTTCAAAATTCTTTTAAAATTTATTTGAAAAATCTTTTCAAAATCTTTAAAACTTAATTTCAAAATTCTTTTAAAATTTATTTGAAAAATCTTTTCAAAATCTTTAAAACTTAATTTCAAAATCATTTTAAAATCTTTACAAAACTTAATTTCAAAATTAATTTCAAAATTATTTCAAAATCTTTTCAAAACTAAATTTCAAAATTATTTCAAAATCTTTTCAAAAATTTAATTTCAAAATCTTTTCAAAACTTAATTTCAAAAATTAATTTCAAAATTATTTCAAAATCTTTTTAAAACTCAATTTCAAAATCTTTTCAAAACTTAATTTCAAAAATAAATTTCAAAATTATTTCAAAATCTTTACAAAACTAAATTTCAAAATTATTTCAAAACTTAATTTCAAAAATAAATTTCAAAATTATTTCAAAAGCTTTTTAAAACTCAATTTCAAAATCATTTCAAAACTTAATTTCAAAATCATTTTAAAATCTTTACAAAACTTAATTTCAAAATTAATTTCAAAAATTAATTTCAAAATTATTTCAAAATCTTTACAAAACTAAATTTCAAAATTATTTCAAAATCTTTACAAAACTAAATTTCAAAATAATTTCAAAATCTTTTCAAAACTTAATTTCAAAATCATTTAAAAATCTTTACAAAACTTAATTTTAAAATTAATTGCAAAATTATTTCAAAATCTTTTCAAAAATTAATTTCAATATCTTTTCAAAAATTAATTTCAAAATTATTTCAAAATCTTTTCAAAACTTAATTTCAAAATTAATTTCACAAATTAATTTGAAAATTATTTCAAAATCTTTTCAAAACTAAATTTCTAAATTATTTCAAAATCTTTTCAAAATTTCAAAATTATTTCAAAATCTTTTCAAAAAACTAGTTTCAAAATCCTTTGAAAAATATTTGAAAAACTAGTTTCAAAATCCTTTGAAAAATACTTGAAAAACTTATTCAAAATCTTTTGAAAAATACTTGAAAATCTAGTTTCAAAATCCTTTGAAAAATATTTGAAAAACTAGTTTCAAAATCCTTTGAAAAATAATTTAAAAACTTATTCAAAATATTTTGAAAAATACTTGAAAAACTAGTTTCAAAATCCTTTGAAAAATACTTGAAAAGCCTATTCAAAAATCTTTGAAAAATCTTTGGAAAACTAATTTCAAAATCCTTTGAAAAATACTTGAAAATCTTGCTCCCCTAAATTTACGAGACTTACAAGAATTTGGAATTAGCCCTGAAGGAAATGGAGATTTGAAGCTTGAGCATGCTCATACTTTAGGGCTATGATACCTGAACAAAACAATCTGGATAACTTAAAATCTATTTAACCTCATGCTTGGACTTAAAAACCAACTAAAATAAATTACCTAAATTAAACATTTAGTCACTCCCTCTTTGTCCAAAAAAAAAAAAGAAAAAAAAAAGAAAGAAAAAAAAAACAAATTCTTACTCCTATCTTTTTAAAATTAAGTTTTAACGCTAAGTACCTTTTAAACTGAACCTACATTCTCAAAATTCATTGTTTGCAAAAGGCTTAGCTAAAGTGACTCATATAGCAACCTTCAAACCTTCTCAAACTTAGCCACCTTATAAATGTTAACTCTAAATGCTAAAATACTTTTCTAAGTTAAAAGGGTTAAAAAGCATATTTCTTTACTTGCAAAATTTAACTCATGGCTTTCAAAAGACTTTTGCTAAGTAAATTGAGACTTCAAATTTCTTTACAAACAATTTGGCTCCAAAATTAAAAAAAAAAAATCTAGCTAAGTTTTTCTAACTTTAGTTAGGTATGTCTTTCTAAAAACAACCAAGTCTCAAAAGTGGCTAAAGGCATCATTCGAAATCATCCATATATTAGCCTTCTACCTTCTCTCAAAAAGATTGTTTTCTTAAAATCTTAAAACTTGCTTTCAACTGATTTTTGATATATGGCAAAGGGGGAGAGTAGAAGAAAATTCAAAGAATTAAAGAATTAAAGAATTAAAGAATTCAAAGAATTAAAGAAAATTGAAAGAAATTCAAATTTTAAAAAGTGAGCTTTTATTAAGGGGGAGTCTTTATATTAAGGGGGAGCTCTGCACTTAATTTAGCTCTGCACTTAACTATCATTATGCTTGTATTTTCATGCTTATCTTTTAATGGCATTATTTTCTTAACTTTGAATTTTTGTTGCCATAATCAAAAAGGGGGAGATTGTTGGTGCAGGAAGCATCCAACGATCAAACCTAAGTTTTGATAATGGCAAAGAGATTCAAAGTTAAGATTCTCTGTCATCTAACATGTTGAATGAGTGTTTCAGGAAAGTACTAACTGCGGTTAGGTAGGTGAAAACCCTAGGGGATGGTAACCCTAGGTCCTAGGGGGTAGTAACCCTAGGTGGAGAAAAGTCCTAGCTGCGGTTAGGCAAAGGGAAAACCCTAGGGGGTGGTAACCCTAGGTCATAGGGGGTTGTAACCCTATGCGGAAAGTCTTGGCAGGTCGATGGCTTCAGGCAAAAGTCCTAGGGGGTGGTAACCCTAGGTGGAAAGTCCTGGTGTCGCGAACCAGGTGAAAGACTGGACTAGCCAGAGAAGCGGATGTCCAGCAGAAAGTCCGGAAGCATCGAGTGCTGAGCAAAAGTCCAGTCGATCTGGAGGATCGACTGGCAACAGGTAAATCTCCTGAGTGGAGTAGGTGAGGACGCGTTCCCCGTAGAGGGAACAGTAGGCGTCGGGTCGACCTAGGGTTTCCGGTTGGAAACCCGAAGTCAGACTCGGACAGTCCGGAGACTGTCTATACTTCATTTATCATGTTTATTGTGCTAACTTTGTGTTGCAGGATAGTGTTTGGGACTAACGTATCTTGCAGGTGCAAAGGAGCAACCTAAAGCCTCGGATGAACAGTGTCCGAGGCGCCTCCATGGAGCTTGGAGGCGCCTCGGGTGCAAAAGCTGAGCTGCCTTCGAAGCACCACTGGAGGCGCCTTGAAGCAGGTAGAAGGCGCCTTGGAAGGCGCCTTGAATGGATGAAATTCGACCAGGTCAGTTTTGATTCACGCGGAAGACCAGGCAGCATGGAGGCGCCTTGAACAGCCTTCAAGGCGCCTTGAACACCCTTTATAAGGGGGTTTCGACCAGCACTTCAAGGTATCAAGTTTGAGGCTTTCCTTCTTCAACGTGCTGCTAACAAAATCATTCCGAAGCGCTGCTACAACATTCCGACAACCCGGAGCTCTGCTTTCTTCTTCTTTAAGTTGTCGGTATAACTTTATTATACTTTCTTTGTAAGAAGCTTGTAATTCTTATCGAGATTATAGTTGTTGCCCACCGGAAGCGATCAAGGATCGCGGGCCTTCGAGTAGGAGTCGATCAAGGCTCCGAACGAAGTAAATTCCTCTGTGTTTGTGTGTTTGCCTTTTTATTCCGCTGCGTTTTAACTCCGATAGTTTTCAAGATTCGAAAATCGAAATAGCCACGAGCGCTATTCACCCCCCCCCCTCTAGCGCGTCTCGATCCAACAAACTGGGCATCTGGTTTCGCGAACAGTAGACCTCTGGATCGATCGGTCGATCGATCCAGCCAATTCCGTCGCGAACAGAAGGCTCTGGGATCGATCACTGGATCGATTGACCAGTCTGGATCTATCAGCCGATTGATCCATAATATTGCCCGAGCACAGTAACGTGCTGGATCGATCACTGGATCGATCCAACCTATGTTCCGCATACAGTAGCCGGCTGGATCGATCACTGGATCGATCCGACCATTCCAATCGATCCGTGGATCGATTGGGAGGCCTGATATTAGCTAGAAACCCTTAGTTAAGTTCTTTGACCATTGGGGGATGTAATATATGTCATGAATAGCTTAGATTACACCCCTTAGCACATGTAGAATAAAGAAGTGACAATAGTTTAGCAAAAATTTGATTAGTACAGCTTCCGCACTTAGTATTTAATGATGGTCATGGATTAGTTAGCACAGATTAATGTAATGATCGGCCTCACAGCCTAGCTAGTAGGAGGTGGGTCGTTACAGTGGTAACCCTAGGTCCTAGGGGGTGGTAACCCTAGGTAGAAAGTCCAGTCGATTTGGAGGACTAGACTGACATCAGGTAATCTCTCCTGAGGGGAGTAGGTGAGGGCGCGTTCCCCGGAAGAGGGAACAGTAGGCGTCGGTTTGACCTAGGGTTTTCGGTCATAAATTCGAAGTCAGAACCGGATAGTCCGATGACTGTTAGACTTTATATTTATGATATTATGTGCTAACTTTGTGTTACAGGGTATTTTTTGGACTAACGTATCTTGCAGGTACAAAGGAGCAACCTTAAGCCTCAGATGAGCAGTGTCCGAGGCGCCTCCATGGAGCTTGGAGACACCTCGGGTGCAGAGTAGAGCTTGCGCGCGGCAGAGCTAGAGGTGCCTCGGACTAAGCTGGAGGCGCCTTGGACCGCAGATTGGAGGCGCCCTGGACTGGCATGGAGGCGCCTTTAACTGGATCAGAGGAGAAGTTTTCAGCGCTGATCCACGCAGCTGACTCGGCAGCATGGAGGCGCCTTGGAAGGGGTTTGAGGCGCCTCCAGCAGGCTTTATAAGGGACATCTCAAGCAACACTTCATACAATAACATTCCAAGCAATCCTTACGCAACCAGCTGCTAACGAGAAGTTCCGACGAAGCTATAACTTGACGTCGATGACCCGGAGCCCTGATTCTACTATTTCTTGTTTGTCATCGGTAAATTTTACTACTATTGACTGTACTTCATTTGTAAACATTTTAACGATATTATAGTTGTTGTCCAACGTAAATGCTCAATGAGCGTGGGCCTTGGAGTAGGAGTCACCACAGGCTCTGAACCAAGTAAATACCTTGCATTTGCGTTGTGTTCTTTTACATTTCCGCTGCTTTAATTCTTGATCTTTTTACGAATCCAAAACGCGTGAAAGCCACGAGCGCTATTCACCCCCCCTCTAGCGCGGTCTCGATCCAACACTTTATTTAGAAGACTCTGACGAAGAGCTTGAACAGACGAGCTTCCTCGCGCTTACGACCCGAGAACAAGTCGACAAATCTAAAACTGAGAGCGAGTCAGAAACAGAATCCAAGAAAAGCCACGGATCCGTATTCATTTCCGAAAGGCCTAATCCCACTATAAGAATTTCTCAAATAGATAAATTGCATAACTTAGTTAACTATCTCACGTGTAAGTTAGCTAAATCCAACCAACGAGTCAAGTCACCCCAAAGGAAGGTAACAATTCATAAGGAGGAGACTAACCTAAGTCCTTTGACTGAGCCAGTTCAAAATGGAAGTTCAACCCAAGTCCAACAACTTGAGGAAGAAAATTCCAATTTGAAAACTCAAGTTAAAGGACTTAAAGACACATTGGAACGATTCACTTTGGGTTCCAAGAATCTTGATCTGATTCTTGGAAAACAAAGAGTTATTTACAACCGATCTGGACTTGGATTTAAGGCTAAACAAAAATACAGATCTTACTTATCATTTATAAATAGAACAAATAGAAAATTAGTCCAAGCATAGGCTCCCAAGTCAAACTTAATTAATTAAGTTGGACTTGGTCAATATTGGATCCCCAAGGATTAAATCCACTACCTTGATAGACCCTATCGAGGCTATAATCAAGGGGGAGCCGATAGAAAGATCATTTTTATCGATAGATAGATTTGTTTGATACTTGCTTTACCGCTTTCACTATACATGCTTAGACTAGGGTAGATAAGGATCTGGCTTGATTCACATTTGACTAGTTAGACCGAGGAGTTTCAGAAAGAAAATTAAATATCCAATTTCTTTGAAAAACTTTGTCTAGAAGTGGTGGATGATCCCATACCCAATAAGGCCTAGTGCCTCGCCATAGTTTGGAAGTCAATCATTGAAATAAATATTTAATTGACTAACTGTAGAACCTTAGTCTAGCTCAATTATAAATCAATCCTTAGATTGAAATTTAAATTGAAGATTAAATTAACCATTTCATAAAACTATTAAGGTTCCCTGATTGAAAATCTAGAAATGGGTGAGATGAACCTAGGTTTAAAATAGTTAACCAAACCTAAATTAAGTAAATTAAAGCTAACTCAATTAAAATTCATAATTAATTATAAAATTATAATTAATTTTAAAATCTAATTAATTATAAAAGTTTAATTAATTTCAAAATCTAATTAATTAAAAAATCATAATTAATTTCAAAATCTAATTAATTATAAAAGTTTAATTAATTTTAAAATCTAATTAATTACAAAATCAAAATTAATTTTAAAATCTAATTAATTACAAAATCACAATTAATTTCAAAATGTTAATCGTAATTTCAACATGTTAATCATAATTTAAAAATAGTAACTATTTTCAAATCATTTTAAAATGTTAATTATTTTCAAATCATAATTACATTCAAATCATAATTAATATTAAAATATCATCATAATTAATTTTAAAATGTTAATATTAATTAATTACAAAATATTAATCATAATTTCAAAATTTTAATTATTTTCAAATCATTTTAAAATGTTAATTATTTTCAAATCATAATTAATTTCAAAATATCAATCTTAATTAATTTCAAAATATTAATCATAATTTTAAAATGTTAATTATTTTCAAATCATAATTAAAATATAATTATTTTTAAATCATAATGAATCTCAAAAATCTTAATTATTTGATTATTAATTTTCAAATCACAATTAAATTTCAAATTATTAATTCTTAGATTTCAAATCACAATTAAATTTCAAATTATTAATTCTTAGATTTTCAAAATCTTAATTATTTTTAAATCATAATTTTTAAAACTTTAAAATTTTTAATATATTTTCAAAATCTTCAAAATTTTAATTATTGTCATATGTTTAAATCTAATTAAACTTATATTCCAAAATTTGAAATTCAAACTCATTGAAAATTTAAACTTATATTTTAAAATCTCAATTTCAATATTTTTGAATATTGATAAAATAAAAATAAACTTAACTCCGTCTCATATAAACTCATAAGTTTTACATGTTAGATAACTTATAAAGGGTAAGATGGAAAATTAGGAAAATAGAAAACTACCTTGGAAAATTAGAAAAATAGATAATTTATTTTATCTTATACATGCTTGGATTCTAGGATCCTCAAAATATTTTTAAGGCATTAATCAAGGTGGAGTGAAGGAAGTCAAGTTAAGTTAATTTTTTGTTTTAAAAAGTTAAAGTATTCTTTTTCAAAATTTCAAAGTTAAACTGTCATGCCCCCAAAGGAGTCTGCCAGACAAAAATCCGACAGCATCTCCCCTGTACCGGTGACAATCTGAAGTATCCATACAAGCAAAATACATCAGCCACATACGGCTGGAATATTTATATACACAACCACGCAGTTATAATACCAGCCCACTCGGCTGGAATGAAACAATCACAATCACGCAGCTATATATAAAACAGCCCACACGGCTGTACTAAAACACAGCGGAAAAATGAAGGAAAGCCCACACAACACAAATAAATACAATGCATGCCGGCACGACTTAAACACAAATACAACACCAAAACTGTAACGACCCAATTTCCCCTATTTCAAGTTCTAAAAGTCCATAAAAATATTTGGAAATGATTTTAAAATAGTTTAGAGATTTTTAGAAATTTTTAGAGTATTTTTACGTAATTTTTGGAGGTCGTATGATATTTTTACAAAATGAAAGAAAGTTGGCAAAAACTTTGTCAAAATCGAAGCTCGAACTTGTGACCTCGAGTCGAACCCGACCTAACCGGACGCAGCCGACCAGCCGAGCTACGCTCGTTTTGTTAACCCAATATGGAGAGAATTAGGTTTAAAGCATAGTTATAATTATAACCCGAGTATAAGAAAAGAAATTAGGTTTTTATTTTCCGGAAAACCTAAAGATTTTCTCTCAAAATTCCTCTTTCTCTTCACGCGCGACGGCGTTTCTGTGCTCGGGCGGAAACAACGCCGAGCCTAGGGCATCGACTTTGACGGCCGGCTGTGTCACGCCCCAGAGGAGTCCCTGTCCGAAGAAATTTCGGCAGCATCTCCCCTGTACGACGGACAATCTGAAACTTTCTACATACATAAATACCTCAGCCACAGGCGGCTGGAATAATAACAGTAAATAAAACCAATCACCACGCAGTTTAGATAAGTATTCAGCTTCTGGCTGTGACAACCACGCAGTTAATAAAATAAACAACATAGTAATACTCTGACTCGAAAACAACCCTACTCAACTACACTCGTAAAGCCCAAATCCGATTTTTCTTACCTCTTCTGCCGTCCAGGCAGGCATGTAGTAGTATAAAATCGAAAACAAATCCATCAACGAGACAAACTATATAATATCTAAGTATTCAACATCCAAATCCAAATATAGTCAAGTGAGAATCAAAAACAATACAAACGATAGCAAATAGCTGGAGGTCTGCAGGGGACTAGCAACTGGAACTCCCTCCTGACAGCATCAACCTGAAAATAACAACAATGGAGGCGGGGTGAGTCCAATACTCAGCAGGTACAGTTGATATGCAAAGTAAAGAAATAACACCTAGCACTAATCATGCGTACAGTCTCCTGATAAAGATAAAGGTAAATACAAACCGAAGAAGACAGGAGAGAATCTGTACTAACCAGGACCCAATCTAAGAACAAATAGTCCGTAAGGTATAGAAGACCTGTATGCATGTCAATCAAGGTATCCAAGCAATGTGCAGCATATAAGTGCAACAAACACAAACACAAACAATAAATGCATCATGCATATGATGCCAATGTCATGGTCACCCCTGACGCAAGTCAGCCAACTCACAACATAAGTGGGACCGAGTGGGTAGGGCTGTGATAACCGTGCACTCAGCAACACTACTCCTGATGAGTGATCGAGTGGACGGGATGCTGTCGGAGTACATACGTACTCCTACCCCAAATCATAAATGGGGGAGCGCAATGCTCTCATCTCCCGGTACACTATGACGGGGAAGAATCTCTAACGTGCTACACGCTGCGTCACACTACCCATGAGCGGATCAACGGAGCACCGGAAGAGTCAAACTGACGTGCTACCACGCTGTGTCCCGCTACCCATGAGCGTCATAACGGAGCACCGAATAGTGATGAAACTGGCAAAGTGCTCGACAATAAAGGAGCAATCAATCACTCAGCATGCAATCATGCGAATGGTGCATGTCACTAAACATGGTAATATACTAAACCAATCTCTGGATATATCATAATGTGCACCAAAGCGAATGAATCATATCAAGGTATCTGATCCTATAAGGTATCAAACCTAGGTCCTGACATGGTAAAATATGGTTATATCACTACCCATGAGCATGTGGAATCAGGTACATATCCATACAAGATGTAAACAAACAATCAATCAACAGGTAGCATGTATTGGGCAGTGATTAACCGAAACAAGTAAGAAACACAATTAATGCATCTTGTTAATTTAATTACTAAGCATATCAAAGACAATAAGTCAAAAGTACCCGCCTCCGAAAATAGAAAGGTCCAATCTGACTCCGAGATACTCGTCTCGCGTCAAGGTCCTGTAATATTTATAGTTTCCAGGTTTAGCTAATTTCATATAGATAAAATAGCTAAATCAAATCCACGAGAAGCTAACATAAATCCAACAATTAACTAGGGTTAATTTACCTTAACCCTAATCATAACATTAGATTAAAAATCTAAAGCTAATCCAATCTACATAATCCTACTAACCATGTAATCCATATTTATACTAACAACAATGTATTTATCTCAATCCAAAACTCACCTAGATATAGTGATTTCTCCGCTGGTCGTTGTGGGAAGAAGTAGCTGCTGGAAACTCACGTAACAAGCCCACAACAAATCCTACTTCACCTCACAGCTTTAATTAAATATTCACAGCACAACCTTGCTGAAATCTTTCCCTACAGATCAGATCAAATTGGTATCGTTAAGTGGGGATCACAAATCAAGCAATAACCTACCTAACAACCTCTAATCAACATAATTCCAAAACTCATCTTACCCCAATCCAGAGACACCCTTGCTGACACTCAGTCGAAGAAGGTACTGCTAGAAGTTATAGCCGGAGTTGTGCGAAGCTGCTGCCCTCTTCGATGAGGCTGTTGCAATCGGCCTAGGGTTCGCTGTGGAGGCTCTGTGCCGGCACAAAAACAATCCTCCGGATCGGAAGAAGGCCGAGAGAAGACAGCCGATGTTAGGGCAGGAGGTCAATTCGGGAGAAGAAGAGGGTTGCGGCGGCTTTGGTGTTGGCACGCAGAGATCAGAAGAGGGTGACACCTAGGGCAGAAGCAAAGGGCACGCTGGGTCAGATCTGGTGGCCGGCACTGCTCTGGGCGACGGCAGAGGAGGCTTCGGCTCCATGCTCCTTGCTCCTGTCCGAACCAATCCGAGTAGAGACACGGTGGTGAGACGCTGAGAACAGAGGGGAGAAGCAACTCACACTCGGCAGTGGCACGCACAGGAAACACCAGGGCTCGGTCGAATCGGCGGTGGTTCGGCAAACCTGTGGCCGGCGCTCGAAGAAGAGGATCGGCTAGGGCAAAGAGAAGGGGCTCGGCTGGCGACGTCGCTACCAGCGGTGGCGACCCGAGGAGATGGGTGTCGCGGGCTGAGGCCAGGGCACGCGGTGGCCGGCGCTCGGGCTGTGGAGTCGCAGGAGGGAAGAAGTTGCCGAGGGGGAGTAAAACCGCCATGGGCGGTTAGGGTAGGCGTCGGCGCGAGAGAAGGGCTCGGGGAAGAGGGAAACGGCGAGGGAAGGAAAGAAAATAAGAAAAGGGAAAAAGAATTAATTAAATAAATATTTTCCTCACTTAAATGGGTAGCCTAAACAGGCTTTTCCGGACCCTGTTTTTATCCCCGTCAACTCGTCCGTACGGACTCCGAAAAATTCCAGAAAAATTTTCAAAAATTCTGAAAAAATCCCTTATTAATATTTGCTTATTTCTGGTATTTTACATTCTCCCCCACTAATAAAAATTTGGTGCCCAAATTTCGTTATCTACCATCAGCAAGTACTAACAACAGATATAGAAAGTATGAATGCTGAACGGTAAACTGAATCACATACCTCAAGTAAAAAGATGGGGATATCGAGCTCGGATCGTATCCTCGAGCTCCTAAGTAACTTCCTCGTCCAAATGATACTGTCATCAGACTTAACCAGCCAAATAGTCTTGTTCCGCAACTAACGCTCTTTCCGGTCTAAAATCCATACTGGAATCTCCTCATAAGTGACATCAGGCTGAACGGGAACTGAGATATCCGTCAGCATATGTGTCAGGTCAGGTACGTATCTCCTCAGCATAGATACGTGGAATATGTCATGCACGCCTGACAGGGACGGTGGTAGTGCCAGATAGTAAGCTACCGCTCCAATCCTCTCCAAGATCTGGAAAAGTCCAACATATCGCAGAGCTAGCTTGCATCTGAGATCAAATCTCTTCACCCCTTTCGTGGGTGGAACTCGCAGAAATACATGGTCGCAAATGGAGAACTCTAAGGGTCTCCGACTCCGGTCAGCATAACACTTCTGGCAGTCTTATGCCTCTGACATCCTCTGTCTGATAATATGGACCACTTTGCCTCACGTTGAGCTCTATGAGGTCCCAACAACTGGGTCTCTCGGATTCTCGTCCTGAGTGACGACTGAGCAACTATGGTAACAAGAATACCCTGCTCTGTATGTCCCTGCTTCTCAATGTCTAACTCAAAGAAATCCTGAATCAAATCTATGACCACAACTCGGTGGCAAGCTAAAGTCCCTCTGGACCTCTAGCTAAGTGCATCGGTAACCACATTAGCTTTTCCCTGGTGATAGCTAATGGTACAATCATAATCCTTCAGGAACTCCATCTATCTCCTCTGTCGGAGATTAAGTTCCTTTTAACTAAACAGATCTTTGAGACTCTTATGGTCAATGAGAATCTCAAATGTAACACCATATAAATAATGTCGCCAAATCTTCATGGCAAAAAAAAATAATGGCGACTTACCCAGATCATGCACAGGGTAGATCTTCTCATGCTCCTTCAACCGATGAGAAGAATAGGAGACTACCATATCGTGCTGCATCAGAACAACGCTCAAACCCTGTAGAGACGCGTCGGTGTAGAGGACAAATTCGTCCTCTTCCGAAGGTAAAAACCAAAAATCAAAGGCGACACTAGTCTCCGCTTCAGCTCCTAGAAGCTGGTCTTACAATCCTCAGTCCAAGTAAACTTCACGCCTTTCATGGTCACGCGTGAAAGTAGCATAGCTATGCGGAAGAAACCCTCGACGAAAGGTCTGTAATATCCCGCGAGTCACAAAAGACTGCGGATCTCCTACACTGATTTCGGCTGCTCCCAACGGTAACAACCTTTATCTCCTGTGGAACCACGGTACACTCCTACTGGTGACCGTGTGTCCCAAACATCATAACAAAAGACAATCCAAACCAGCACTACTGATAATCACATATAGATGTTCTCGTCGAATCATCTCTAGATCTATGCAAAGGTAGTGTACGTGTCTCACCTCGGATCCGTAATAGATCACAACATCGTCCACAAAGATAATGGACACCTATCCAAACATCCTCGACATACCAGGATGATCGAGTCCCTGAAAACATCTAAGGCACTGTAAGCCTATATGGCAAAAACCAATACACATAATGTCCGTATCACAGACATTCCTATCCATAAGATCTCCAATAATAAATCGAAAAATCTGATCATCAATAACATAAATTACCAAAGAATAAATCCTCCAGGGTGAGAGCAACGCTCCATCACAGGAAACTCCATATATGTGGGAGCAACGCTCTACCACAAACAATCCGTAATAGGTGGGAGTAACGCCCCACCACAACAATCCAAAATATGTAAGAGCAACGCTCTATCACAAACCAACAATAATATGTGGGAGCTCCGCTCCACCACAAACGATCCATAAATGTCCAAGGCACCTAACTATCCAACTAGAGACTGCACGAGATCACTCAACCACAAATCACTGTGGGCAGCCAAAGGTATAACAATCCAGCAATCACATCAACTCATCGTCAAATCTATCAACATCGTAGTGAGTCACCCACTGATAAGAATATGGGCTGACAGGGTAATCCAACAAATGACATAATGCAGACACTCCACATCCTGCATTCAACATAAGTAGAATCATCATGCTACCACCAACAATACACCTGACACACTTGCTCATACAACATATGTAATGATCGACATAATCCTCCAATTAGTACACACCAAACATACTCACAACATAGGTATAAATCATCGTGATATCTCCAACAATGCATACCGAACCCGTGTGCAATATCAACATAGGTAAAATCAACAATACACCTCAAACCACTCTCACATGACATATCTTCACCTATGCCAAGAGTATATCCAACATATACTTCCAATAAAGCATATTAAACACAGGTGCACTCACAAATCAAACATAATAAAAAAGATACATCAGATACCACACCAAACACATATGTACATATCACAACTCAGATTAAATCGATAAAATGCCTCCATCAAAACACCACCGATGTACTTATACTACAACCCGGATTTAATCAACAAGATATCTTCAATAATACATCCAGATACATACACCGAACTACATAGCTATGATCCACAAGGAAACTTCAAACCATATCAGAACATGGATACATATACTACTTGCAAATGGGCAGTCTACCACATGACTCCTACAACACATAACAATCATAATATACATGTAACATAGACATGCAAAATCAGCACACCAGCTCTATCAAAGAGACCAACCTTATGCTACCAACACTCATGAGTTACCGGTATATCTAAACAAAATTCATGCATATGTATCAAGCATGAATACATCAATCAAAAGCAACCCAAAATAAAGCAGCATAATCATCCAGTAACAACCCTGCTCTAGGTTCAAAGGAACTAGTATCGGACAAGAAAAATATACACACCGTGGTATAACATTGCCAGTCAATGTCATACACTACCAAGACTATATCTAATGGGGAAAATTTTATCATCATAAATCCAAATGTACTCTCCCAGTATACACTAGTAACTATTGTATTCCATAAGTGTTAAGCAATTAGCTCTACACTTCCTTACATCAGCGGGGTCACATATCCCAAAGCACCCTCTAAGTTATCCCACCAGGTATATACAATCCACGGTCAAAATCTTCATGGAATAGGATACATCGATCCTTTATAACCTATCCAAGCCGATAATGATATATGGCTAAATCAGTCATTTTCACGTCAGTACAAAACATGTACTCAAATGTGCTCTAAATACATAACTAACCACAAATAACCTAAAGGTTCGAACCTCTAAAAATAGAATATGGCAATCCTCTACTGATCACCCAACAAAACTAAATCATTCATCTACTAACTAATCAAGAATACCTTAATCCTCCACAAGCAACTAAGGTATATCCAACCACATAATATCATATGTATAAATGTGTACAACCCAAAAGAAAAAGTCAATATTTAGAAACATCAAGACACTCTCATTTTCATCCTCAAAAATATCAGCCCATCGTAATATCAGATGAATCAGTCTCTACTCCCCATGAGGGCAAGTTAGCATTCAAAACATCAAATCATTATTTATCCACGAAGTCCAATATCAGAGGAAGCAATTATCCATTTTATCATCCTTTTAACTAACCACAACTAACCAGATTATTAAAATCTCATAGGCACACTCAACCATAAACTCTCTAGCACCCAATTTATAATCTGAACACCAACCATAATCATCAAATCTGTGAATATTATAAATGACACTCACTATGTCACCATCAATGACAACCCAAATATAAATCATCAAAATAGTTATCCACTAATAGATCATCAAAACAAATATCTAATAATGGATCATCAAACAACCACATAACATTTACTCTATTAAATCATTAGAAATCAACACATCACAATATCTGATCTTCCAATATCCCTCAACCCCAAATCATTCTCAACAATGATCAAACATGATAACTCTCCAATGCCCAATTTTCATCGTATCGGATACCCTAATATCCAAAAGATACGAGTATAAAAACTCTACTGACTAAGTCCACAAGAATATATAGGTATCATCCATTACCCAGCTAACAATAGCAGAGGCTGATATGTGCCTCCATCTCCTAGTAGTAGTAACAGAAGCTAAAACTACTGATGGTATGATAGGAAAAACCACCAGAGACTATAATCCTTGATCTCTATGAGGGTCGACCCAGATCAGTGGCTAACCCATCTCATGTAATATGGCTACAACAACCAGACAGGTACTAAAGATAAAGTGCTAATACATGTCATAACTATCAGAAAATAAACATCATACCTATTTGCTGTCTGGAGATGTTCCGTCGCTGTCCTGTCCCCAACCTTTGACCTCAAACTCCGAACGAGAAACATCGCCGGAAATCCAAATAAATCCGAAACGGAAATCCGAAACATAACCATATCGAAAATCCAAAAATGCCCAGTTTGACTCGCAAACCTGGCTAACCCAAATATCCAGAATACTAACAATAGGTATCCGATAAATCTCCAGAACACCAAAAGCAGGTATCATAACCCGTACTGATACCAAATAAATTGGTATCAGCCCAATCTCGAAAATCCAACACACTGAAATCCAACAAGCGTCGTCGAACTCTGGCGCTCTAATACCAAATAAATTAGTATCAGATAAATCCCAAAAATCCAGAACACATAGCAAGTATCGTAAACCTCGCTCTGATACCACTAAATTGTCACGCCCCAGAGGAGTCCCTGTCCGAAGAAATTTCGGCAGCATCTCCCCTGTACGACGGACAATCTGAAACTTTCTACATACATAAATACCTCAGCCACAGGCGGCTGGAATAATAACAGTAAATAAAACCAATCACCACGCAGTTTAGATAAGTATTCAGCCTCTGGCTGTCACAACCACGCAGTTAATAAAATAAACAACATAGTAATACTCTGACTCGAAAACAACCCTACTCAACTACACTCGTAAAGCCCAAATCCGATTTTTCTTACCTCTTCTGCCGTCCAGGCAGGCATGTAGTAGTATAAAATCGAAAACAAATCCATCAACGAGACAAACTATATAATATCTAAGTATTCAACATCCAAATCCAAATATAGTCAAGTGAGAATCAAAAACAATACAAACGATAGCAAATAGCTGGAGGTCTGCAGGGGACTAGCAACTGGAACTCCCTCCTGACAGCATCAACCTGAAAATAACAACAATGGAGGCGGGGTGAGTCCAATACTCAGCAGGTACAGTTGATATGCAAAGTAAAGAAATAACACCTAGCACTAATCATGCGTACAGTCTCCTGATAAAGATAAAGGTAAATACAAACCGAAGAAGACAGGAGAGAATCTGTACTAACCAGGACCCAGTCTAAGAACAAATAGTCCGTAAGGTATAGAAGACCTGTATGCATGTCAATCAAGGTATCCAAGCAATGTGCAGCATATAAGTGCAACAAACACAAACACAAACAATAAATGCATCATGCATATGATGCCAATGTCATGGTCACCCCTGACGCCAGTCAGCCAACTCACAACATAAGTGGGACCGAGTGGGTAGGGTTGTGACAACCGTGCACTCAGCAACACTACTCCTGATGAGTGATCGAGTGGACGGGATGCTGTCGGAGTACATACGTACTCCTACCCCAAATCATAAATGGGGGAGCGCAATGCTCTCATCTCCCGGTACACTATGACGGGGAGGAATCTCTAACGTGCTACACGCTGCGTCACACTACCCATGAGCGGATCAACGGAGCACCGGAAGAGTCAAACTGACGTGCTACCACGCTGTGTCCCGCTACCCATGAGCGTCACAACGGAGCACCGAACAGTGATGAAACTGGCAAAGTGCTCGACAATAAAGGAGCAATCAATCACTCAGCATGCAATCATGCGAATGGTGCATGTCACTAAACATGGTAATATACTAAACCAATCTCTGGATATATCATAATGTGCACCAAAGCGAATGAATCATATCAAGGTATCTGATCCTATAAGGTATCAAACCTAGGTCCTGACATGGTAAAATATGGTTATATCACTACCCATGAGCATGTGGAATCAGGTACATATCCATACAAGATGTAAACAAACAATCAATCAACAGGTAGCATGTATTGGGCAGTGATTAACCGAAACAAGTAAGAAACACAATTAATGCATCTTGTTAATTTAATTACTAAGCATATCAAAGACAATAAGTCAAAAGTACCCGCCTCCGAAAATAAAAAGGTCCAATCTGACTCCGAGATACTCGTCTCACGTCAAGGTCCTGTAATATTTATAGTTTCCAGATTTAGCTAATTTCATATAGATAAAATAGCTAAATCAAATCCACGAGAAGCTAACATAAATCCAACAATTAACTAGGGTTAATTTACCTTAACCCTAATCATAACATTAGATTAAAAATCCAAAGCTAATCCAATCTACATAATCCTACTAACCATGTAATCCATATTTATACTAACAACAATGTATTTATCTCAATCCAAAACTCACCTAGATATAGTGATTTCTCCGCTGGTCGTTGTGGGAAGAAGTAGCTGCTGGAAACTCACGTAACAACCCCACAACAAATCCTACTTCACCTCACAGCTTTAATTAAATATTCACAGCACAACCTTGCTGAAATCTTTCCCTACAGATCAGATCAAATTGGTATCGTTAAGTGGGGATCACAAATCAAGCAATAACCTACCTAACAACCTCTAATCAACATAATTCCAAAACTCATCTTACCCCAATCCAGAGACAGCAACAGGAAATAGCCACCTTAAAGGCTAACTAGTAGAATACCCCCACAGTCACCCTGGAACCGAATTTGACGACTCCAGTAGTCTTAGAGGTTCCACCAGCTCAGCCTACAGCTCCAGCACCCGCACCAACAGTCCCAGTAGCTGAGCCAAGAAAGGAAGCCTATCTGATCCAGTGGCAGCGAGTCAAGCCCGAGAACTTCTCAGGCACTACTGAACCATGGGATGCACAAGCCTGGTTCAAAACACTGGAGAGCACGATGGAGCTCCTGGACTGTCCAGAACATGAGAAGGTGAAGTGTGCCTCCTTCTGCCTGACAGGAGACGCACGCATGTGGTGGGAAAGAATCAGAACGAAGCGCCCAGTGAACCAGATGTTATGGGCTGACTTCGAGAAAGAATTCTTCGAGGAGTTCTTTCACGTACGGGTTACAAACCGCCACTACGACGAGTTCACTGAGTTTCATCAGGGCAACCTTGCAGTTGAGGAAGACGTGAAGAAAATCAACAGGTTGGCTCGTCTATGCCCAGAGTTAGTCAGCTCAGAGAAGGAACGAATCCGGTTGATGCTCAAGATGCTGAGGCCAGAGATAGCAGTGAACGTGGCTGGTGGCGTACATAGGCCACAAATCACAGAGGAGTTAGTGAGCAGTGCCTTGACCACAGAGCATTACCAGAACAGCATAAAGCAGCAGAAGCAAGTCTCCTCAGAGTCCAAAGGCCAAGGAAACTCTCACACTCAAAAATAGCAAGGTCACAGCTCTAACTGGAAAGGGAACTCCAACAGCAAGCGCAAATCAGGGAGTGAACCAAAAGGAGGACCATCTGGCAAGCGACCCAGCTATCCAAAGTGTGCTACTTGTGGGAAATTCCACCCAGGGGTTTGTCGCAAGGGCACACAAGGATGCTTTGAATGTGGACAAGAAGGGCACATGGCCAAGCAGTGCCCGAACAAGACCGGTCTTCCTCAGCCACAGCAGATTCAGTATGCAGGCCAGCCAGCTCAGTTATATCAGATGTAGGCCGCTCTAGAAGGTCCACTTATCAGCCAGGGCAGATTAGAAGCCCCTCCAGCTATGGCGAATGCGAGGATCTACTCACTCACCAGAGAGGACGTAGCCAACGCCTCGACAGTTGTCACAGGTCAGATTAGCATTTTTCAGTATAGTGCTACTGTTCTATTTGATACTGGGGCAACCCATTCATATATAGCCAGGATGTTCTCCGAAAAATTAGAGATACCCTCAGAGGTACTTAGTGGTCAGTTTTTGACGGCATTACCTTCAGGAGAGATCATGGCATCCACGCACTGGCTCAGAGCAGTGCCGGTCATTATAGCAGACAGAGAGCTCTTTTGTGATCTGACAGTGCTAGAGATGACCGACTATGACATAATCTTTGGAATGGACTTTCTGATCAGATACGGTGCTACCATCGAGTGCCGTAAACAGAAGGTCATCTTCCAACCTGAAGCGGCAGTGCAATTTGAATATAGCGGGGAACCAAAGAGAAGGGCCAAGAGGTTTCTCTCAGCTATGAAAGCACAGAAGCTACTGGATTCAGGATGTACAGGATTCCTAGCACACGTAGTCAACGCCAGTCAGGACAAGAACCAACAGCTAGCAGAGGTTCGAGTCGTATGTGACTACCCAGCAGTCTTCCCTGAAGAGTTACCAGGCTTAGCACCAGACAGGGAGATTGACTTTGAGATAGAGCTCATTCCTGGTACGAATCCTATCTCTAAAGCGCCTTATCGCATGGCTCCAGCAGAACTGAAGGAACTTCAGGAGCAACTACAGGAGCTGCTGGACAAGGGTTTCATACGCCTGAGTCACTCACCGTGGGGAGCGCCTGTATTGTTCGTGAAGAAGAAGGTGCATAGACTACAGATCACTGAACCAAGTCATGATCAAGAACAGGTATCCCCTTCCCAGAATTGATGATCTGTTCGATCAGCTAAAGGGAGCAGCAGTGTTCTCTAAGATAGATCTCAGATCAGGTTATCATCAGGTGAAGGTTAAAGAAGGGGATATACCCAAGACAGCATTCAGAACCAGATACGGACACTACGAGTTCGTAGTCATGCCCTTTGGCGTGACCAATGCTCCAACTACATTCATGGATCTCATGAACAGAGTATTCAGGGAATATTTAGATAAGTTTGTTATTGTGTTTATCGATGACATTCTTATCTATTCAGGAACTCAGGAAGAACATTCAGAGCACCTGAAACTAGTATTGCAGACCCATCAGCAGCACCAGCTATACGCCAAATTCACGAAATATGAATTTTGGTTAGATCAGGTGTCCTTCCTGGGTCACATCATCTCAAAGGATGGTATCATGGTAGATCTCAGCAAGATAGAAGCAGTGAGTAACTGGAAGAGACCTAAGAACGCCAGCGAAATCAGGAGCTTTCTGGGATTAGCAGGATATTACAGAAAGTTTGTAGAGGACTTCTCCAGGATAGCCTCCCCACTGACAGCTCTTACCAGAAAGAACAGAAAGTATCAGTGGACAGAGGACTGTGAGAACAGTTTCAGCGAGCTGAAAAGGATATTGACTAGTGCTCCCATTTTGGCTCTACTAGACAACACCATCAGCTTTGACATCTATAGTGATGCCTCTAAGCTGGGACTAGGAGCAGTGCTGATGTAAAACGGCAAGGTGATCGCCTATGCCTCCAGACAACTCAAGGATTATGAGAAGAATTACCCTACTCATGACCTTGAGCTTGCAGTAGTGGTGTTCGCTCTAAAAATTTGGAGACATTATTTGTATGGAGCTCAGTGCAGAGTGTATACAGATCATCAGAGTCTGAAGTACTTCTTCACTCGGAAGGATCTGAACATGCGACAGCGCAGATGGCTTGAGCTGGTCAAAGATTACGATATAGACATCCTCTACCACCCAGGGAAAGCCAATAAGGTAGCCGACGCACTTAGCAGAAAATCCAGCGCTACCTTATAATCTCTTACAGCCATGTCACCGCCCCTACAGAAGGAGATTGTAGATTTCGGTCTCGAACTCATCGTTGGACAGCTCTCTACTATGACCTTAGAGTCTACCTTGCTGGGTGATATTCAGTCAGCTCAGGAGCAGGACCCTGAATTTCAGAAAATCAAGCAAGGGCTAGCAGAATCAGAAAGTAGATAATTCAGAGTGTCCGATAGCGGGGTGTTGTATTTTGGTGACAGACTCTGTGTTCCAGATCAGAAGGAGCTACGGAGATAGATTTTAGATGAGGCTCACAGGACTCCCTATGCGATGCATCCAGGTTCCACCAAAATGTATCAAGACCTGAAGAAACATTTTTGGTGGCCCGGGATGAAGCGAGACATCGCCAGATATGTTAGCATCTGCCTCACCTGTCAGAGGGTCAAGGCAGAACATCAGCGACCAAGAGGAGTTCTACAACCTATACAGATTCCAGAATGGAAGTGGAAGGATATCTCTATGGATTTTATAGTGGGACTGCCCAGAACCACAAATGGTTTTGACGCCATCTGGGTAATAGTCGACAGGTTGACTAAATCAGCCCACTTCTTAGCTATCAAGATATCCTACTCCATGGAGAAGCTAGCTCGGTTGTATCTTCAGGAGATCGTCAGGCTACATGGAGTCCCACGAACCATCATTTCAGACAGAGACAGCAGATTCACATCACACTTTTGGGAGTGTGTACAGTCAGCATTGGGCACTAAGTTAAAGTTCAGTACAGCATTCCATCCTCAGACAGATGGCCAGACGGAGCGAGTAAATCAGGTACTCGAAGATATGCTCCGAGCCTGTGCCCTAGAGTTCAAGGGAAGTTGGTGCAAATATCTGAGCTTAGCAGAATTTGCATACAACAACAGCTATCAGGCCACTATCGGCATGACACCTTATGAGGCTCTCTATGGGCGGAGGTGTAGATCTCTAATTTGCTGGTATGAGAGTGGTGAACAGAAGGAACTAGAGCTTCAGACAGATCTAGTTGCAGATACCACAGCAGCTATACAGCAGATCCGCCAGAGGATAGAGACAGCTCAGAGCTGATACGCGGCGCAGACCTTTAGAATTTTCAATTGGGGATTCAGTATTCCTCAGAGTAACTCCCATGAAGGGAGTAATGCGTTTTGGAAAGAATGGCAAGCTAAGTCCCAGATATGTGGGACCATACCTTATCAGCAGAAGAGTGGGCAAGGTAGCATATGAGCTAGAGCTACCCCAGGAAATGTCAGCTGCCCACAATGTATTTCATGTCTCTATGCTGAAGAAGCATACCCCAGATGCCACCCAGGTGATTGAGCCCCAGTCGGTACAGATCCGCGAGGACCTCAGCTATGATAGTCGGCCTATTCAGATAATAGACCGAGCAGTTAAGAAATTGCGGAACAAGGAAGTACCATTAGTCAAAGTTATTTGGCACAGTCACACAGCAGAAGAGGCAACTTGGGAGACAGAAGCCAACATGAGACAGAAGTACCCAGAATTATTCTAAGTTCGAGGATGAACTTTTTATAAGGTATGGGGGATTGTAACGCCCGAAAATTCTCAAAACTGCATTATAAATATTCTATGATTTTTCCGGAATTTTTCGAGTAGCGGAAACAGCAAAAATAATTAGAAAACGGAAACGGCCTAAGCGGAGATTGAACCCAAGACCTATGGCTTGGGGATAATACTAGTAACCAGTTGAACCCAGCAGGGTCGTGCTGAAAGGAAAGGGAACCAATAAAATTTATATTGGTATTGGGCGAATTAACTCCTTAATATAAATAGGAAACTTAAGTTGGCTTGGTTTATTTCTTGGTTCGGCACCTCCTCACCTCACGCCACTTTTCTTTTCCTCACCTCACCGCCGCCCCCTCTCCCTCTCCTTCTCTCTCGGCACCCTAGCCCAAGGTCCATAGGTTCATCTTCCGGCGACGACTCCAACACGAAAAAGGTTCTTCTCCGCAAGAGGAACGCGAAGACGCGAGCGGGTCATCGAGAAGATCATCTCCACCGGAATTCTAGCAAATAGAATCATAAGAAATTACGAACAGGAGATAAGAAACCCCTCACCTGCAGTATAATAGCTACTGTTTGATTTTCTGTGCATCGGTTTAGTTATATGCGTATGTTTTCGACACATAGGGTGTATTTAACCCTCCTCGCAGGTTTAGGGATTTAGTGAGTACCTTTAGATGGGTCGGACACGTCTTTTCTCCTTCAGTTGGAGGTTTAGATGCTGTTGGGTGCCTAAAGGTAGTCTCCCTAATGGAGAGGGGAGTTAAAGCACACAAGGTGTTCGATTAAATAACTAGCTTAGAAAAGAATGCAACTTAGGCATTTTTATTAGCACAGTTGAATGCATTAGAAGCATCTAAATTAGTAGATTAGTTTATTCTAGCTTATATGGGACTACGGTCCAATAGGTAGGCTCCCACAGTCACCTCTAGGTTCAGACAACCTGGCTCTAGGTTCAGATAACCTAGAAACAGCAACTTAGAACAGTTTAGCTATACTCAGTATTTTACTTTTCAGTTGGCACTGTACTGGATTAGATATCCATTGGGCTGGGCTCCCATAGTCGGTCCCTAGGTTTAGATAACCTAGTAGCTCTACTAAATTCGGGACTTGCAACCCCGGGTCTAGTTAGAGATGCGCGCATAGCACGTACAGTTGCCGGGCCCATCAGCAGCATGTTTAGTATTTTCACTTACTATATGTATATGGTTTTCAACCTTTCACAATTAGTTCGTGTATTCAGTACAGTTCTAGCAGTAGCTCAGTATTAGCGTAGCTCAGTTCTTAGTATCAGCTTAGTTTTTCCCTGTGAATATGCATGATGACTTTATGTTCAGCTTTAGATATGCCATGATTGTATGCTTATATGCCATGCCATGTTTAGGTCATTCAGTATATCCAGCATATGTTTTAAACAGCATGATTTAAAATCATATTTGCATCATTGCATGTTTTTGTGAGGTAGATGGTTTCTTACTAAGCTTTAAGCTTACAGATTCTATTTTTTTCCTTATACTGCAGATAAAGGTAAAGGAAAGATGGACTAGCGGAGGCTGGAGGTCAATGCACTGATGAGGATGTGTGTGGATGGAACCTGGAAGAAGATCTTAGGGAACCTTAGCAAGCTTTATTTCAAACATTAGAACTTTTCAGTGTTTCTTTTTATCATCTTGCACTTTAGTATGTTAATCGTTACGAATTAGTTAACCATGCACCTTATTATGCTTAGAACACCTCTTCTATGTTGTTAGAATGTTAGTTGTTGTCATTAGAGTGTCTCTTCGTCATTTTAGTACTTGTAATGTGGTTGAGGCACGAAACAGTGCTGAAATCAAACATTTGGCACGAAATCAGTAACTCGAATCGATCAGCTGATCGATTCGAGGGTTTCCAATCGATCAGCTGATCGATTGGGCAATCTGCTCCGTGAACAGTAGGCCTCTGGATCGATCAGCCGATCGATCCAGCCATTTCAGTCACGATCAGAGAGCTCTGGGATTGATCACTGGATCGATTGACCAGCCTGGATCGATCAGCCGATCGATCCAAATTATCGTCCCGGGCACAGTAGCATGCTGGATCGATCACTAGATCGATCCAACTTATGTCCCGCATACAGTAGCCGGCTGGATCGATCACCGGATCGATCCGACTATTCCAATCGATCCGTGGATCGATTGGGAGGTCTGGTATCAGCGGGGAAGTGTCTAAGTCCAGTTCCTTGGCCATGGGGAAGGTAAGACATGCTATGAGTAGTTAGTTACCTTCCTTAGCATGTATAGAACCAAGAAATGTCAGTGTTTTAGTAAAATTTTTAATTAGCACAGCTTCCGCATCTAGTTCTGGTGACGGTCAGGGAATAGTTTAGTACAGTATAACTGTAGCGATCGGCCTTACATCCTAGTAGTAGAAGGCGGGTCGTTACAGTTGCAGAATAGGCGAAAGCCTAATCTGAAGCATATTCAGATTTGGGATAGGCCAGCACATGTGCTGAAGGGAGACACTCAGAAGTTGGACAAGAGTTCACTTGTTTGTGGGTAATCCTAGAGAAACGAAAGGAGTTTGTAGTCCTTAAAAATCAGAAGGTCATTGTAAGCATCAATGCCCGATTTATAGAAACAGACTATATAATAAACCATAAGCCCATAAGTAAATTTGTTCTTAAGAAAATAATAAAGGGCATGTCTAATCTAGTACCAACTGTACAAGATAAAATATCACAAGATACTACAACACGTATCACAAATGATACACAACAATAGACAGTGCCTCGTCATAGTGAGAGGGTTGTTAGGCAACCTAAAAGATTGATGTTTTGGGAGAGTCTTTGGACTCGATCCCTGGTGGACATGAACCTGATCTCCGGACATATGACGAAGCACTCCAAGATAAAGATGCAGCATCTTTGCAAAGAATACAGAATTAGAATATATGTATTCTAATAGAGTCTGGGAGCTTATAAAATCACCAAATGGTGTAAAAGCCATTGGGTGAAAATAAGTCTACAATAGGAAAAGAGGGATAGACAGGAAGGTAGAAACTTTCAAAGCAAGGCTTGTTGAAAAAGGAAACATTTTCACCGGTAGTCATGCTTAAGTCTATCTGGATTCTTTTATCTATGAGATTTAGCAAGTGGATGTCAAGACAACTTTCCTTAATGGAAGTCTTGAAGAAAACATCCATATAAAGCAACCAGAAGGGTTCATTGCAAAGAGCAAAAAGCATCTTGTGTGTAAGCTCAATCAGTCTATGGACTGAAGTAAAGCTTCAAGGTCTTGGAGCATCCGGTTTAATAAAGTAATCCAGACCTATGGATTTATTTTATAACCGAATGAATTTTGTGTATACAAGAAGCATGATGGAAACATAGTGGTATTCTTGTACTATAAGTAGATAACATTTTTGGTAGTTGGAAACAATATCAAAGTGTTGTCAGAAGTAAGGGTATGGTTATCCAAACAATTCAATATAAAGGACTTGGGAGAATGCATATATTCTTGGGATCAAAGGGATCGCAAGAAAAGAATATATTTTACTTATCCCAAGCTTCATATATCGAAAAAATCCTTGCTCGTTTAAAGCATGCAAAACTCCAAGAAAGGTTTCTTACCTTTTCAGCATGGAGTAGCTTTATCTAAAGAGATGTCTCCGAAGACATCAAAGGAGACAGAGGAAATGAAGGCAGTTCCTTATGCTTCGGCTGTCGGAAGCCTAATGTATGCTATGCACGAGATCGGATATCTGTTTTGCTCAGTGCATAGTTAGCAGATATCGAAGTAACTCATGATCGGGACACTAGACTGTCGTAAAGCATATATTGAAGTACCTGAGAAGGACTAGCGATTATATGCTAGTTTACTAATCAGATGATTTGATCCCTGTGGGTTACACGGATTTTGACCTCCAATCAGATAGGGACAATAGTAAGTCGACCTCGGGGTTTTGTATTTACTTTAGGAGGTAAAGTCATAACTATGAAGGAGTGTTAAGCATAGGTGCTTTTCAGACTCTACTATGGAAGTTGAGTATGTGGCAGCCTCAGAGGCAGCCATAGAAGTTGAATGACTCAGTAACCTCAAGATGGACTTAGATATGATTTCTAGTTTGTCCAAAGATTATTACAATTTATTGTAATAATAGTGGAGCAGTAGCAAACTCGAAGAAACCATGAATCCATAAGGCAAGTAAACACAATAGAGCGCAAGTACCACCCAATACGAGACATCGTATAACGAGGAGAAGTTGTTGTTGCCTATATTGCATTAGATGATAACCTATGAGATTTTTTCACTAAGGCCCTTAAAGAAAGAGCTTGTGATGGACATGTTGAAGGGATGGAGATCAGATGTATGGCAGCAGATATAGCAGCATAGTCTTTTAGTATAAGTGGGAGATTGTTAGAGTGTATACTAAAAGCCTAGATTTTTGTATAAACTTTTATTTAGAAATAAAGAATCACATTAGTCAAGTGTCTACATTTATGATAAATGTAGTTGTTCAATTAATTTATATTGTAGATAACATGGTGTGTGGTGTCACACACAGAGGATCATGTTATCAACACCTTATAAATTATAAACAGTAGCTCACGACCAAGATGGAAAGGAACAAACCATTGGAAGGTCGTAGTGTAATTAGGTATTAGTTTATCTTAACTATATAATTACACTATTACACTTAGAGTGTATTGAGTAGGAACATTAGAGGTCGTTTCTTTTTATACTGACTTTATAAAGAAACAAAGACCTCAGTTATTATAGAAGTGTGTGCTCTTAATCCTAATATAATAACAAGCACATATATTTGATATTTATTTCTTTAATTTATCAATGGGTGAGATTTAGTTCGATAAATCAATAAGCCCGATAAGTTGGGAAATGATATCACTTATAGTGTGTGTTGTTGATTATAGAAGGAAACTGTGTCCTAGTGATCTAGGTTGATAATGTCCCCAAGAGGAGCTCATAAGGATTGTCATGTTAAACCCTGCAGGTGGACTTAGTCCGACATGACGATAAGGTTGAGTGGTACTACTCTTGGACTAAGATATTAATTAAGTGAGTTGTCAGTAACTTATTTAATTAGTGGGCATTCGACATCTTAAACACAGGGAGACTAACACACTCATAATAAGAAGGAGCCCAAAATATAATTTGGGATTGGTGCGGTAGTTCAATAATAATTCTTTAGTGGTATGAATTATTATTGATGAAGTTAAGTTATGTGTTCGGGGCGAACACGGGAAGCTTAATTTCATCGGGAGACCAAAACCAATTCCTCCTCTCGGTCCCTATCGTAGCCTCTTGTATATAGAGATTTATACCCACCACATGTAATAACCCAAATTTCATCCTTTTGAGCCCAAAAGTAATTCAAAAATATTTAAAAATGCTATAGAAAAATTCTAGAGATTTTTAGGAATTTTTAGAGTATTTTTACGTAATTTTTGGAGTTCGTTTGGTATTTTTACCAAGAGGAAGAAGTAAAAAAATAAAAAAATAATATATGTTGAAGTCGGGTTTTGAACCCAAGATCACGGACCCGAACCCGAGTCTTAACGAACTCAGCCCAACCATCTGGTCTACGGATGTTTTGTTAATCATATATGGAGCGATATATATTTAACTAGTAGTTAGGAACAGTAAAATAAATTGGAAATAAAAGTGCGTGACTGAGGAATCAAAGCCAAGATCTCTGACTTGGTTAAAACCGGGCTGACCAAGTGTGCTAGCGATCGTTTGTTATTAATGAAGGAGAAAAATTCTATTTAAGCTATAGTTGGAAACGAAAATAACCTTAAGTATAAGATTTAAATCTTTTTCCTAAAACCTAAAATTTCCTCTCTCGAAGCCTTCCTCTCTGCTTCACGCGTGCGCGGCGCCGATTCCTTCTCGGGCGAAAACGAAGCTAGGGTTTCGTCTCCGGCGGCCGGCGAGCACTTCTCTCCGTCGGTTCTTCACAGATTCGAGGTCTCCTCGTTGAAGAGAGCTCGTGGGCACGAGGAAGGGTTGAAATTTGAAGTTTCTCCGTGAACCCTAGAGGTTTTCTCCTTCGGTTTGAATTCAAGAATCATGGTAAGTTGCTCACTCACCTGCAGTAAGAGTAATTCTGAGATTTTTCTGCCCTTGTTGCTGTGAATTGAGGTTTCGGATTCTTGAGTCTTTCTTTGGTTTTTGAAGCATTCTGTAAAGAAGGATGATTTAGAGGTTTCTTGCCATGAGTTCTTTAAGAAGAAGAGAAGGGGTTTGAATTAGCATGGATAATTAATTTTAGAAGTGTTCAGATCTCAATTTTTATCCATTGGTTGTGCCGTGTAGTTAAATTTCAGAATTTCCTTTTTCTGAGCATGAAGAGTAATTGTTGTAGCAATTGGTTTTTCCTCTTCACTGCTGTAGCACATGATAAGAGGAATAATTGTTGTAGCAACTGGTTTCTTTTTGTCTTCTTGTTGTGGTATTAAACATGAGAAAAGATTTAGTTTCAGTTTGAGCTTATGGTTTAAATTCCAGTATAGATCAAGTTGAAGCATGCTACCATTAGATCAAACATGTAGTCATTTTCTGCAGCCCCTATGATTAGCACTTCATTCGATAGACCTTATAATTAGCATCTCAGGTTTCCTTGTTACCTTAATGAGCATGATCAGATTTATTCCTGGCCAAGTTCTTGATGGATTCAACTAGTTCCAATGAAGTTTTGCTCCTTCCTACAGGTTCTGAAAGTTCGGATTTAGTGTTGGTGTTTTAAGTTTTGTTCGAGGATACTTCTGTTCCCTAATTCTTATGGAATGTTGGATTGTTTTAGGATTTCGATTCATAGTGGTTCTATGGGTTTTCTTATTGGTTGCTCCATGAAGTTCTTGTTCGGTGAAATTCTTAATACGGCTTGAACTTTGTGTTTCTTGTAAGGGGGTTATTCGATTTAGTTGCTTGTATTTCAGAAGATTATTTTGTTTCATGTAGTAGTCAGATTTAGTGGAAATTTCTGGTGTAGATTAAGAGGTTTCAAGTATATTCCTTTGTAGATTTGTGATGTGTTCAAGATTGCTAGTGCAGGTTTTGTTGGGGATAAGTATACCTGGACAAATAAAAGAATGTCGAAGAAATTAGATAGGGTTTTAATGTTTCCCTCTTAGAATGAAAAGGATTTAGAAGAATGCTATGTTTGGAGTCTTCATCTTTTTGTCCAACAACTAGGTTGTTAGGTATTGTGACAAGACAATTTTAGTGTTTGAACAATGGTCAAGAATCCTCAAGCAAAGAAGCTGTTTACATAACGATTTAATTATGATGACAATAGAATCGTTAGTTTAGCTATCCTAGGCTGGACAGGTTTTTCTAACTTGAGGGGAACAAATATTCTTTCCATACTATGTACACATTATGCTAGTCTTCAGTTAGGTATTAGTAGTATAGTGCAGAATTCGTGTTTACAGCAAGCATGAACAGCTCTATTTAGAGCTTAGAATAGCCTTTCTTTCTTTGTATTTCTGCGGGCCTGAACAGCTTTACTTGAAGCTTAAAACAGCCCTTTCAATTTGCAGGTTAAGCAAGTGCAAATTCAGTTTCAAGTTAGTTTTCTTTGCTGCTGTACAAAACCCGAACTGCCTTTATTTCCAAGTATATATATATATATATATATATATATATATATATATATATAGTTAGTTAGTTAGTTAGTTAGTTAGTTAGATTTATCTTTAAGCTTTTAGTTTCTCTTGGTTCTATTATTAGGCAATGAATATAGAATGACTTGGATCAAGTATTGGTTTATTAGGCTAATTGGAGGTTGATCCGGCAGTGATTTTAGTTTATTTTATGATGAAGTAGATAGTGTAATCTCTTTAGTGCAGAAGCGTGGATGAAGAGTGAAGATGAGCATATGTAATATGTTGTTTTGGTGAGTATCATGTATTAAACTAAAGATGATTTGAATTGAGGTAATGAATTTAACAAGTGAGAAGTATGTGAGTAATTTAGATATGCAAGTAGTAAGTTCAGAGTAGAAGTTTAGTTTAGATATTAGAAGATAAATTAAAGGGATTTATATGTTGATCAATATAGATTTTATACTGAGGATTCCTTTCTGACCATAAGTTTAATGGCATAACTAATGTTCAGAATTAAAGTATTTGGATGTGGCAATATCAAGGATTCCATTTGGTCTCAGCTGGTTACTAGAATATGAAATTCTAGGTTTATAATTGTCATGTGAGGATTTTAGTGCAGATTTTTATTAAGCATTAGTACGTAGATTTTTGATAAGTATAACATTACAGAATTTTGTTAAGCATTGTAGTGTAGGTTTGCTTAAAGTATTTAGTTTCTTTAGTAGTGCAGATTTGCTAATAGATAGTTTATGGATAGCATTATAGAACAAGGCTTTAGATTTTCCTTAAATATGCATGATTGTGTGTTACCTAGTTGATTTCACTTATAGATGCATATGGAAAAATACCCTAACAGTATTTTGGGTTTAAGAAAAGTATAAGAAAGATAAAGAAAAGAAAGAAAAAGACCAAGGTCTTAAATTGATCCTAAATTCCAGAAGTTTAGGATTAAAAGCACACTAAGTGTTTGAATAAATGCCAAGGCATTTTGTTATAAGAGAATTAAAGAATAACAAGTATAAGGAAGTTATAGTTAAAAAGAAAATAAGTATTTTACTTTTTAATGGCATGTACCGGACACAAGGTCCATTGGGTGGGCTCCTAGATCGCCCCTAGGCACAAGATCGCCTAGAAGTACCTTAGTAGTTTCGGGATTAGCTACCTCGACTCATATTAAGGATACGCGCAAAATGGTACAATGTCGGGCCCAAGAGAAGTTGATTATTATTTTAAAGTAATAAAGTCTAAGTTTTGAAACAAATGAAACAAGCACCATTTATGCTTAGAGTTAGTAAGTTTAGTTTCTTTTAATTTGAAGCATGCAGTATTAGTTTTATTTGTTTCCTGCTTAGTTATTTAGCATGATTAGCTTTATTTTCCAGCATGCAGTTTTATCTTGTATAGAATGAATCTTAGTTTTCTTTGCTATTAGTTTGACATGAGCAATTTTTGCTTTACTTTCTTTTAGAGCATATAGTTTCTAGTTCTTTCTGTATACATGCATATTTGTGTTTTTGTGAGTTAGATAGCGCTTACTAAGCAAATTTTACTTATAGACTGCATTTCCTCTTACTGCAGATACAGGAAAGGAAAAAGTTTTAGCAAAGGAAGGCGACAAGGAGGTGTTCGAGGATGTGTGATGCCAGGACTATGGAAGCCCTGGGACTTAGTTAAGAATTTGTTTAGATTAATCCTTTATTTAGGATGATAAGAAAATTTGGAAGTAAGAAGTTGTAATTCATTATTAAGTTTCCGCATTTTAGTATTTGGGATGATAAATGTTATTTTGATGTTGTTAGGACATAGTAGATGGATTGTAATCTTGTGTGATGATTTCTGGTATAGTTTTCTTTTGGTTTTGACACTTATATAACTGCGTGAGAGTTTGTTATCTGTTCCAGCCGCCTGTGGCTGTGTATATAGTGTTTGTATATCAGTTTAAGGTCACCGGTACAGGGGAGACTCTGTCGAAATTTTTCGGTAGGGTTTTCATGTAGTTTTTAATCATACCGGTTAAATAGAATTAGTAGTTAAGTAACGGTCACTCTTAGAAAATAGTAGTAGTAAGAAGGGTGGTCATTACACCACATACCCACTTCTTACCCACCTTTATACCCATCCTATTGGGGTCGGCCAAGCAAGCTTGGAACCTAAGCTTGGGTCGGCCAAGTAAATAGGATGAGTTGAGTTGGTGTGGTCGGCCCTAGCTTGAACCCAAGTTTGGTGTGGCCGGCCACATCATATTAAAAAGGGATTTTTATTAAAATTATTTCTTATGTGGATATCATGGTTTTAGAAGAGAGTTTGAAATTTAAATCTTTCCTTTTATAGCTTTCTACAAAAGATTAAGAAAAGATTTGAAATCTTTCCTTATTTGTAGATTAAAAGATAGATTTTTATTTTTGAGAAAACTTTCCTTTTTTAACCATGTTCATGATTTAAAAGAGAGTTTAAAAATTAAATATTCCCTTTTATAAGTTTCTACAAAAGATTAAGAAAAGATTTGATATCTTTCCTTATTTGTAGATTGAAAGGAGATTTTAATTTTTAAAGATAACTTTCCTTTTTGGAAATTATCCACATGTTTAAAAGAAAGATTTTAATTTATAAAATTTCCTTTTTACAAACCACCATGAAGGAAAAAAATTATTGGAGAAATTTTTTATAAATTTCCGGAGACAAATTAGGAAGTTTTAATTAATTAAAACTCTCCTTGTTTATAGCTTTAATGTGGTCGGTCATGTAATATGAGAAGAGAAAATTATTTTTAATTAAATAAATTTTCCTTTTCATGGCAAAAGAATTAAGGAAATTTTTTATTTAAATTTCCTTATTTGCCAAAACCAAGGGTTATAAAAGAGGGGGTAGAGGTGCCTTCATGACTAACAACTCTATTCTTTTTCTTCCTCTCTTTTTCTCCTTGGTGTGGCCAGCCCTAGAGGTTCTCCTTCTCCTCTTCTCTTCTTCTTTAGTGGCCAGTTTCATCTTCTCTTGGAGCTCTTGTTGATGGCCGGTTCTAGCTAGGAGAAGAAGGAGAGAAAGGAGGCTTTGTTTCTAGCATCCCTTGGAGCTTGGTGGTGGTGGTCGGACCTCTACTTCTCTTGGAGAATTATGGTGGCCGAATCTTGCTTGGAGAAGAAGGTGGCTTAGGTGGATTTACATCTCGGTAGATCATTGCCCACACAACATCCGGGATAAGAAGAGGAATACGGTAGAAGGTCAAGAGGTTATTTTTGCTTACAAAGAAAGGTATAACTAGTAATTGTTTTCACCATCATACTAGTTTTCTTTGTATAGTTATTTTTGGAAATACCAAACACAAGGGACATTACATCTAGTTTTTCGAATTTGTTTTTTGAGTTTGTGTTTTCTTTGTTTTTCGAATTTGTGATTCGATTGTTCTTTTTGGTTAACCTTGAGTTATTTAAGGAAATTAAATATTAGCTTCTCTTAAAAGGCTTTGTCTAGGCAGTGGTGGTTGCTCCCATATCTAAGAAGCTCATGTGCCTCGCATTGCAGTCCTGGAAGCCAATTTTGGAAATTAATATTTAATGGAATTAATAACATAGGTGGATTTGAATCAATAGTGTTAAGTTCTGCTTGCGATTCAAATCTAAACCATTAAGAACAGATAAGTTAAATTTGGAATCAATGATGTTAAGTTCCGTCTGCGATTCCTAATTTAACTTCTAAAGAACACAATAGGTTATTTAAGGAAAGGTTTGACACTTGTACAAAATTTTTGTATGGTGGAGCCGGTACGTTTTCCTAGGACTAACCAACATAGCTAATAGGGGAATTCTCTTCCATCAAATGATCATGTGTATATTTATAATATAATGTTATTAGCTCGTATTAATAGTAAATTTATATGTCAAGAATCACCATTAACTACAAACTAAGGATTAATTTTCATATTTAAAATGGAAACATATATGATGTTGCTACAAAATAGTTTCTTAAATTCCAACTAGGGAATAATTTAAGCAGTTTAAACTATTTCTGATGAGTTGGAACTAAGTCGTGATATGAATTTCCCTCAACTATTTTAGTTTGATTTGTTTTTATTTGTTGCTTGAATGTAAGTTTATAATAATCACTATAAAATTCAAATTTAGCAGGAGTTTTGTTGAGTAATGATGAGACCTTTATGTGGACTAGAGTTTCTGATCTCTGACCATTCTGTACAGATACACAGAATGTTAATCATGATCAGGTTCCAACAACTCGAGCTTCATTGTTGGTTTCAACAATTAAGTAGTTTTGTACTATTTTATAGTTTTGTGCAATGTGTTGTCTGAAATCCAGATTTTCTAATTGTTGTATAGTGTGAACTATGACCTTTGTTTTTAGCTTTAAGAGTGAATTTTTTTTTTTTGTATAATACTAATAGTATTATTTTCTGTGGCAGATATAAAGTGGTAAGTGTTTTGTCCTAGTCTTAAGCCGGCAACCATTTTTAAGTGTATCTAGTATAAGTAAGAATGCAGATCGTTGCCTTCGAGGTCGACTAGCTATTTTATGCTTTTTATTTTAAATTTGAATGTCACTATCTAATTTGAAGCAGAACTATTTAATCTTTGAAATCATTAGCTGAATTCTACTTTGTAGCTGAATTCTCCTATAAATACTAATATCTACTTTGTAGTTAAATTCTATTGTTTTGGTATGAGTTTAAAATCATTAGCTGAACTGATTAACTGCTATTATATGTCGAATTTGAATCTGGAGATAGTAAAAGAAAAATAATAGTTTTGTAAATATAAAAATAATGACTTTGTAAATAGATTTTTTATATTTTTTATTTTAAAAAGACAACGCTTTTAAAGCGTTGCAAAAGTGTTATCTTTGCTAAAAATAACAATACTTTTAAAGCGTTGTAATAACGTTGCTTTTGCAAAAAAAAAAAAAAAAAGACAACGCTTTTAAAGCATTGCAAAAGAGTTATCTTTGCTACAAATGACAACATTTTTAAAGCATCGTCGTTGAACAGATTTTTAACAATAATGCTTTTAATAACGCATTTTCAGGCACATAGACAGCGCTTTTAAAGCGTTGTCTATCAACTTTTTTCTTGTAGTGTCGGCTGCACAAGACTACGGGGATATTGAACTATAATGTTGTGTATGCCCCTAGGCCAAAATTCCTTACTTCGACAGGGGTAAATATGATCTATATATGTCGTATTCCAATTCTATGAATGAAAATAATGCTCACAATATAGGAGTATATCCATATTCTGGTGAATGATGATGGCAACAACATATGAGCAAGGCAGTCCTGAAATTTGAAATTCCCCGTAGTTACAATATTTTTTTTACAAATCAACAATGAATGAAGCACCCCATGTCTCTACTTCTATTTCAGATTGAGAGTAGGGGTGGACTTTATATCGTCTATCTTTCTCTTTCCTTAAATCCATTTCTTTGATAGTATGAGGTGTCAAAGCAACATATCATTTTAAGAATTCCTCCTTACGATTAAAGAACTATTGAGTCACCTTTCGTCTAGTATTATCAATTAACTTGTTTATAGGAAATTCATGTGTATGCTTGAACAAAGCATTAAAACTCTTTACATAATTGGTGGTTAACATTGTGTACCTTCTCCCACTAAAGTGTGCATTAGCCCTTCTTTTAGGGTCAATATTCTGAAGCCACTTATGGGCATCTAGATATTTTTCAAGTATGGACTGCATTATGAGATCATATTAGAGTGTTGTGTTTGCTTGTGCTGCTGCCTAAAATAAAGCTAAAGTTAACCTACTACCAGTATCTGTTACCATATTGCAAGATATGTAGTGGCAATAGAAAACATGATAGGCAGTTGGGTAGACTTTTCTAACTGCTGATATAATGTCGCAATGTCTATCTGATACTATGCTCATTGATTGTACATTAACAACAAAGAATCTCTTGAATCTCTTCGTATGATCCAAAAATCACTCCCAGGTAGACCCACATTTAACTTTAACGATTCCAAAATCTATTGGGAGGACATTATCATTAGCATCAATTGATGTAGCCATCAACAACACACCCGGATACTTCCCTCTTAGATGTGTGGCATCAATTTCGATCAATTTGTGAAGATAAGACCTAAATACTCTTCGACAAGCTCCAAAATCCTACAAACAACGTTGGAACTGATTATCACCATTCCTGTATAGTGCCACATAGGTTTCAAGATCCTTGACTCTTAACTCACGTAGATATAGTGGAAGATCCTATAAGCTTGGTTATAATCTCCAACGACCTTCTTCATCACTTTCTCTCGAGCGATGTATGCTTTTCTATATGATATGGTCACTCTAAACCTAGATTTTATATCTAATATAATCATACTTGTTTATACTGTTCATTAGCAACAAATTGCTCTTCAACAAAATATGCTACAAAGGAGGAAAAACATGCTTGATGATCAGCACTTTCCCTAATGGTGCCACATTGGTGTTCCTTTATCTATTTTGTAACAGTGAACTCTACATCCCCGGGCAACTACTCTCTATGTACATTGTTGATTGAAGCAGACGACTTTTACTTTATTTTTTTGGATGTCAACTGAGTTATATCTCGTATGCCTAACCATGGCATGTTTCACAAGTGCATTCTTGAATTCTTATCGAGACGGAAAAATGTGTCCAATACAAAATTCATACTCATCTGTTGCCTCTTCAATTGTCCTTTGGAACAATCAGGAATTTAGAATATATAGATTATCAGCTATTGAGAACTCCTCCTCTAAGTCATTGTACTATTTTGGGAAAAATTCATATTATTCAACCTTTATATCATCAACTAAGAATTCTTATACATCTGTATTGCATTATAATTCCTCTCCAATTCGAGTATAATGCCCTTTCTCCTCACTCCAAGTTGGCTCAAAGTAATTATCAAGTGTTGTACAAGGATTCAGAACCTCATCTTCTAGAATACTTGCTTCTTCATTTAGATCAAATATCAAGTTACTGCTTGTATTTCTATTTGTGTTCTGCACACCACTATACTCAGAAGACGATGGAATATTTGTTCTAGATAATTCATCTAAATTAGCTCCATGTCCCATGCAAGAATTTGCATGAAGCGTATTTCATATCTCAAAGAGAATTTCTTCAGTAATATGATCGTCCTTGATAAATAAATTACAAAATAATTTAGCAAACTTACAACTACATAATTAAGTGTTGTTGTATATACTAATTTAGCAAAGACCAAATAATGATATATATGATGTACATATTAGATTTTCATAATTTATTAGTGGTTATGATACAATCCGACTGATATGGACCTAGGGTTTTTGTAATTTTACATAATTTTATCCACTAGGACAGGTTGAGTGAGGAAAAGGTATATATGGTGTAAAAGTAAAGTTTTAATCAAAAATCACATTGAACCTGATATAGGATGATATCAAGCCCAACGTAGGCCTAATATCATCCTATATCAAGCTCGCATTGAAGCAGAAACTTCTCATAACGTTGAACTACCAATGAGATCCCTAAATAAGCAATGGATAGCACAATTTAACTCCTTACAACACCAGAAACTAACAATACGTTAAATGGGTGCAATCAAATAAGTTTAGGCCCATTAGTAAATTTTGGTCAAAATACATTGATGGGCCTAGGGTAATTGGATTTATGTAAACTTCCAATCACTAGAAAGGTTGAGCGAGGAGAAGATAGATATGGATCAAACTAAAATTTTGATCAAGGAAGAAAGTGAGTTTGGTATGATCACATATCAAGCCCAACGTGCTGATACCTACCATATCAACCTAACATACATTAGCAAAGTTTAATTGAAATATAGTATCATAGTGGAGCACCTTGCAAATCGATTTAGTATTGGAGTAATCATATTGCAGGTGTTGTTGAATATTTATTCCCCCCGCATCCAATGAAACTATAAACACGATTTTTGTCATCACCCTTTGCTACCAAATTGTAATTTTTTTTACATGATAACCCTATTTTACAGTAGTAAATTAATACACACATCGCTAAATCTTTAACTGTCTTTTTCTACTAATTTTACTCTTGCTAGAAATTTATCCTTCAACGCCGAGGTTCTTAATTGTTGTTGTCCTTTGAACTCTTCTCTTGAAACTCTTACGACAATATCCCTAAACCCTAAATAGTCTTTTGCAATCCCGCCAAACAGCGTGAGGAGGTATGACAAGCGGAGTAGATTCATGATCGTTTTGTGTTTATGAGACCAGAAAGAGGAATAGAGGGAGAGAAAGGGTGAGAGGACGTGCATCCGAACAAAAAAAATATTTTTCAATTAAAAATGTAGGTTACATGCTTGGAAATTGATGATTGAGAAGAGGAGGTTTACAGGTTGGTAGGAGGGATAAAAGGGAAATTTCATTTTTTTTATATACACCTTTTGGTATAAACAAAATTACCATACACCTTTTGGTAAATACCATAATCAACATATGCCTTTTTGTAAAAAGCTGAAAAGGGAATAGATAGAAGAAAGAACTAAATATCTGGCAGAAGATTCGTGACCTCTCAAAAAAAAAAGCTATGCAAATTAAAAATAATAATAATTTCAGTTAACCTTATTAACTATTCCTGAGATGATCAATCCGTTCACACGGAAGTTTCTTATCGACAGCCAAGGTAAATCGGAAAGCGCACGTGGCGATCAGCCCAGAAATCCTGTATCCTTTGGTTGCACCTCTTATTTAAAAGAAAAATTTCTATAAATATGTCATAGGTAGAGATCGAACTATAGATATCTAGGTAATAATATAGATATCCTATCGCGACACCATAATCCCGAGGACAAGCTATGCAAAGTTAAGACATCAAAGTTGTTTTTTATGAAACCAATTATATCAGCTCAGATCCTCTTGTCCACAAAACGTAGACCAAAGGATGGGTCACTCTCCATCATTGGTGGAGAGTGATGGTTCCACGTGTAAAATAAGTAAGGATCATCACTATCCACCAATGATGAAGAGTGACCCATTTTATGATCCATATTTTATGGACTAAAAGATCTACGCTCCAATTATATAACCAATCCAACTCAAGTTAAGTTCGGTTGAACTTAAAGTATATTTGATTTGACTGAATTATCTTATTTAACAAATTTAGCATCACAAAACTTAATTCGACTTGATCCATTTTTAGAGGTGGGAGACTAGGAGCCATTTTTTTTCCCTACAAAATTTGCTAAAATTAAAAAGAAAATGCACTAATAAATAAAAATACATACAAATTCGCAATCTGTTCCTCCTCTGGCAACACCAAGTATAGAGCGGCTCCCTGCAATGTCGGCCTGCCCCTCCTTCCCTTCTCTTTCGCACCTCCTTGCCCTCCTCCGCCTTCCCTCACCTTCTCCGGCATGGGCTACAAGCCTAATGTCTCCTCCGACTCCGACTCCGGCGACCTAGACCTCTCCCCCGCCCCCGTCGAGGAGTTTGGATGCAGCCTGTTCGGCAGCATCAGGATCAGCAGCCTCTCCAGGGCCGACCTCCGTGAGGCCGCCTATGAGCTCTTCTTCCTGTCTTGCCGTTCCTCGTCCGGTTCAGGCAGCCGAGGGTCACTGAACTACTACCCGGCATCGCCGTCGGCAGGCAGCGGAGAGGGATCGTCCCCTAGATGGCCGTCGTCGCCCGGGATGACGGTGGCGAAGAGCCGGATCAAGAAGGCGTTGGGGCTGACCGCGCGGAGGTCGTCGCCGTTGACGACCGGGATGGCAAGAGGCATCGACATGAGCTCGCCAGGGAAGGTGAAGCGGCCGATGACGTCGGCGGAGATTATGCGGCAACAGATGCGCGTCACGGAGCAGAATGAGCAACGGCTGAGAAAGACCCTAACGAGAACTCTCGTCGGACAGGTAGATTCATAATTAGGGCCAAACAATTGATTTCCATTTGTTTCAAGATTCAAACTGTTAATTTAAATCGGCTTCATTTTTTTTAAAAAAAAATGTATGAACCCTAAAAGAGGGGCAGAAAAGCAGAGAGCATCGTCCTTCCATTGGAGCTCCTCCGCCAGATCAAACCGGCCGACTTCAACGATCTCCAAGAATACCATCAATGGCAACGCCGCCAGCTCAACCTCCTTGAAGCCGGATTGCTCCTCCACCCATCTCTCCCGATCGACTCGGAGAACCACCATGCGGCCGCTCGCCTATCCCGCATCGTCCGCTCCTGCGAGGCCGCGCCCCTTGACACCGGAAAAAACTCCGAAGTCATGCGCAGCCTCTGCAGTGCCGTTACCTCCCTGGCGTGGCGGAGTCCCGAAGGCAGTCCGTCTTCCTCTCTCGACCCCTGTTACTGGGCCGACGGCTACCCCCTCAACTCTCACCTCTACATAGCCCTCCTCCGCTCCGTCTTCGACCTGAAGATGGCGAGTGCAGTGTTGGACGAGGTGGACGAGCTGGTGGAGCTGATGAAGAAGACGTGGCCCGTGCTGGGCTTCGACCTGCCGGCCCACAACGCCTGCTTCGCGTGGCTCTTCTTCGAGCGCTACCTCGAGACCGGGCAGACCGAGCCGGAGCTCATGTGGGCTGCGCTCTCGATACTGGGGGATGTCGCCGTCGATGCCAAGAAGCCCGACCGCCAGGTGAGCTACGTGAAGCTCTTAGCAGCCGCGTTGGGCGCGATGCGAGGGTGGGCGGAGAGGAGGACGGTGGAGTACCACCAGTGGTTCGGCAAAGATTTAGGCGCCAACATGGGCCTTGCGGTCGCACTGTCGCTCGCCACCTCGAAGATCATCATGGAGGACGATATGATCGGCAGCATGGGCTTGCTCGACCCCGACGGTGCCGTGTGCGCGAGTTCGTCGGATGCCAGAGTTGATTACTACATCAGGTCGTCGATGCGAAGTGCCTTCACCAAGGTGCACCTTTCTACCCTTTTTCTTCCTAATTGTTTGCGATCATGAAGCACGCTCACCATTGTTTCTTGCATAAGCTCCTTCGTAATTAGTGTTTTGGTAGATCCTCGAGCGAGGAACATCCCAGGACGACAACATCATAGCGCAACTACGAGACGAACCAGTCAACATTCTGCTTGATCTCGCGAGAAGTACGGAAGAGTTGGCTGTGGCCGAGAAGAAGTTCTTCAGCCCCGTGCTGAAAAAGTGGAACCGAGCGCCGACGGCGGCCGCGGCGGCGACACTGCACGCCTGTTTTGGGGTCGTGCTGAAGCAGTACGCGTCCAAGGCCACGCAGCTGACAAACGAGCTAGTCGAGGTGCTGAAATCTGCCGGGAAGCTGGAGAAGCTACTGGTGCAAATGGTGGTCGACGACTCCGCGGACTCCGAGGACGGCGGTATGAAAGTGGTGAGGGAGATGATCCCCTACGATGTGGCTTCCACCATCGCCAGCCTCCTCAAGGCCTGGATTGAAGAGAGGACGAGACTCGCGAAGGAGTGCCTCAACAGAGCAAAGGAAACAGAGGTTCGACTTTGTGCAATATTTCCTTTTTATATACCGTCGACTGACTGATCGATCGATCGACTGATGATGCGTAGAGCTGGATGCCAAGGTCCAAGAGTGAGCCTTACGCGCAGTCGGCGGTGGATTTGGCGAGACTGGCCAAGGAGAGCTTGGATGAATTCTTTGACATCCAAGTGGAAGATAGAGGTTTCATGGTTCAAGACCTCGTTAATGGCTTGGACGCCATCTTCCAGGAATACATTTCCTTCGTCGCCGGCTGTGGTATATATAATATGCTGGCCTCTTAATCTACGTGAGATTAAATGATTTCATGGTGTTCTAAAAATAGAAAGTTCTTACCCGCATCGCAGGGAGCAAGCAGACCTACATGCCGAGCCTTCCGCCGTTGACGAGGTGCAATCAGGACTCCAGCTTGACCAAGCTCTTGAAGAGAGCGTCGCCTCGTTGCCGCGCGGGCATCGGCCACTCCGTCGTCGGCGCCGTCGCCGCCGATGCGCACAGGCCGCATCCGTGCGCGAGCCGCGGCACGCAGCGGCTCTACATCCGCCTCAACACCCTCCATTACATCCTCGTCCACCTCGGCGCCCTCGATAAGTCCCTCTCCTTCTTGTCCCCCTCCGTCCGCCGCGTCGCAGCGCCGCCGTCCCGCCACTTCGACGGTGCGGGCGCCGCGGCGCAGGCCGGCGTTCAGCACGTGGCCGAGGTGGCGGCCTGTCGCCTAGTCTTCCTCGACACGCGCCAGGTGTTCTACGAGGGGTTCTACGTGGACGGCGTAACGGAGGCCACGCGGATCCGGCCGGCGCTCCGCGTTCTGAAGCAGAACTTGGCGCTGCTGGCGTCGGTGCTGATCGACCGGGCACAGCCTCTGGCGGCCAGGGGGGTGATGCGGGCGGCGCTGGAGGGGTTCTTGATGGTGCTACTGGCTGGCGGGCGCAAACGGGCGTTCGTGCAGGAGGACCACGAGGCGGTGGCGGAGGACCTGAGGAGCTTGAAGCTGATGTTTGGAGAGGGTGAAGGACTGCTCGGTGAGGAAACTGTGGAGCGTGAGGCGGAGGTGGCGGAGGGGGTAGTGGCGCTTATGGAGCTGCCGACGGAGAGGCTGATCGAGGAATTCAGGTCGGCGGCGTGTGAGTCGGGTGGGATTGGGGTTTTCGGGGAACGGGGCGGGAGCCCAAAGTTGCCGATGCCGCCGACGACGGGGAGATGGAACCGGTCGGATCCGAACACGATACTGAGAGTTCTGTGCCACCGAGACGACGACGTCGCCAGCCAGTTCCTCAAGCGGGCGTATCAGCTCCCCAAGAGACGGTGATCAGACAAAGAAACCCGCATCGGCGTTGGAGTGGATTTTTCAGACTGATTTTTATGCTATTATATGTTTGATATACTTTTAAATAATAACTTAGAAATTAAAATGCCGGAGGAATGGGAAAATTATTAAAGGGCAAAAGGAACCCATTATGTTATCATTAAAATGATTTTTTTTTTCACCCCCAATTAATGGTTAGGCCCTGGAATTTAAGATTTGAGTTTCAGTTAAGACATATTGTCAGAGGTCAATCTAAGAATTTAGATGGTAAGTATTTAATATTTTATTTTAAAAATAATAATCAAATAACATCTCTTATTATTTTTATTTTAAAAATATTCTTATTCCGGGACCCATTATTATAATATCAGCAACTTTGATTCAACTGTTGGACTATAAAGTAGCTTGGGCAAAATTATTTACACTAATATTTTTTAAAAAATTGCTCCAATTAAAATTGCTATTGAGCACTTTTGTCTCAATTTTTTTTTATTAACTATCAGTATAAATCAAAAAATGTTTAGTTCATTAGTTCAATATTTTTAAGTCAACTTTCTATTTAAGAAAATTCATCTGTTAATTTATTAAAATTGAAATTCAATACTTAAATATATAAAAAATTGAGAAAATGGCTTATGGTTGTATCATTATTCGGAGGCGTAGTTTTACTCTAAGTTGTTTCATATTGTATTTGCTTTGGTTCAAAATTAATCCAACTAAAACTATTTAAATTATCACTGTATATTAGTTTTGGCTAAAATTATTATAATAATATTTGACATATTGAGCAATCTTATCTTACCTAAGTAATTTTAATTGGATGTGTATTAGATGATTAATAAATATTTTTAATTAGGTGTTATGAGATTGTGATAAAGATATATATTAATTGATGAAGAATACTTAACAATGATAAAAAAAATAGAATAAAAATTTTAAATAGAGAATTATATAGTAACTGATCGAGTTTAATAATATAGGATGATCTGTATAGTTGATCCTAATAAAAAATTTATTGTTATTTAATTAATGTTAAAATAACTTTAATCAAAATTATTTATAATATAATTTTTAGCATGTTGTAATAGTTTGAGCAAAAATTAGTATAATAATGTTGAAATAAAGATATTTTAAGATGAAAAAATAACTAAAGTTGCTCCGAGTTGTAGCAATTTTGGCTAAAGTTATTTCATGTTGTACTAGTTTTGTAGAATTATTACGAATAATCTTGATCATCTTTAAACAAATTCAGTTTAAAGTGTTTTAATTTTAATTGTTTGATCATGTTAATATGTTATATTATTTTTGGTCAAAATTACTATAACAGATAAGTAAGAATACTTTTAATCAATATTTATGTAATTTTAATAGGATATGCACTTAGGGTTTATGGTTTAGATTTATAGAGCCAATATGCCAACCTTGTATTTGTATACAGACTCCCATGAAGATAAATTTAGGGGTAAACCCCAAATAACCAAAACTAGCAAGAGCTTAATTCTGATGCTATCTGCAACCATGATTTTCCAAAAAGAAAAAAGAAAAAAAGATATCTGGAGCAATTGGAAGCTGCCCTCTGTTCCAGAGACATCACAAGATCAGTCACTTATCTGAAATGGAAGATTTCAATCTAATCACATCTAAAATTGCATAACACATGCAAATGTGTTTGTAGAAAATGAAGGAATTTTCTACAAACAATTTGCAACTTATGGGAGGTATTATAGATGCTTTTTCTGCAGAGTAATGAGTAGAATTTTCAACACCATCTATGCTTGGAAAGCCAAAGTATTAAAAACATTAATACACAAGTACATTAAATTGCCTCTGTAAGAGGAAACTAATTTACACAATTGTATGGGCGAAGAAGGAAAAGAGACTTATTGAGGGTAAATTTAGAAATCAATTCCACCAAAAGTCAATTAATACCAAAAAAAAACAATAAGCACACTTCAATTTCTTGATTAACTTGATATTATACAGTAAAAACTTGAAGAAAATATTAACTCCTTTATTTACTTAGTGATCTTGTCCGAATGAAGAAAGTTGGAAAGTCGGAGATAAGGTAATTACTGACGAGATGAAGACCTCAATCCTGTAAAACTAAACCAAACTAGGAAAGGGGTCCCTAGCATTGGCCCTCTGATGCTCAAGTTAGAATCAGGAAGAGAGAATGAGTAATTCAAAAATAGATAAATCTTGCCTTTCTTTATTGTTAGGACCTTCGGATAACGGCTAGAGAGGGGGGTGTGAATAGCCGACCTCAAATTTGCGTTTCTTTCTACAAATCAAGTTAGCGCAGCGGAAAAATAACAACAGAAAGGTAAATGGAGAAATCAAACCTCAAGCACAGCGATGTAACGAGGTTCGGAGATGATACTCCTACTCCTCCGCGTGTCCGTAAGGTGGACGAAGCCTATCAATCCGTCGGTGGATGAGACCCCGGATAACCGGCTAATATGAACTCCTTCTGGGTGGAGAAACCTCGCCACAATCACTTGCAACAGCAAGATAGGAGTACAAGAAAGAAAGCAAGAAACAAAAAGCAATACGAATGTAAAAACACTTTGCCTTCTCGTCGACGGGAGTCCGTTGATGAAGCAACAACTTCACGGACGCCCAACAGCAGCTGAACCAGCCGAAGGAAGCTCACTCGAAGCTTCAAGAAGTATGAGCTCAGCAAAGCTCAGTAAGAGATGAAGGAGCCAGGAAGAAGCAGTGATAAAAGTTACTGTAGAGGCCCTCGACCTCGATATATAACCTGCGAAGAAGAAGACACATAAACTAGCCGTTGTGTCGCAACGACTAGGGCCTGGACCGATCAGGCACACTCCTGATCGGTCCAGGAGTGTTCTGATCGGTCTTGGGACCAATCAGGCCTTAGGCTGATCGGTCCCCAGACCGATCAGCCAACTCTCTGTGAGAGTTGGCCTCGTCTCTGATCGGTCTGTGGACCGATCAGGACTCAGGTGGATCGGTCCACAGACCGATCCCCCCTCTTTCTTCTCCCGATCTTCTTCGCTTCTGATCGGTCACTAGACCGATCAGGTAATTCACAGAAACACACTGTTTGGTTACTGATCGGTCACCAGACCGATCAGTCAACCAGCGTATCGCTGGATCGGTCACCAGACCGATCCAGGTTTAGAGCTCCCAGCCCTAAACCCTACCTAGTCCAGAGAACGAGCTACCGAGCCCTCTCCGACTTCGTCCAGTCCAGAGAACGAGCTACCGAGCCCTCTCCGACTCCATCCGGTCTAGAGAACGAGCTACCGAGCCCTCTCTGACCTAGTTCGGAGAACGAGCTACCGAGCCCTCTCCGACTTCCACGTCCGGTCCAGAGAACGAGCTACCGAGCCCTCTCTGACCTAGTCCGGAGAACGAGCTACTGAGCCCTCTCCGACTTCATCCGGTCCAGAGAACGAGCTACCGAGCCCTCTCTGACCTAGTCCGGAGAACGAGCTACCGAGCCCTCTCCAACTCTGTCTGGTCCAGAGAACGAGCTCCCGAGCCCTCTCTGACCTAGTCCGGAGAACGAGCTGCCGAGCCCTCTCCGACTTCGCATGCCAAGCTTCCATACTTGGACTTCTCCCGTGCCAAGCTCCTTGCTTGGACTTTTCCGTGCCAAGTCTCCATACTTGGACTTTACTCGTGCCAAGCTCCCTGCTTGGACTTTTCACCAGATGTCTGGTCAACCTTGACCTATCTGGATTTCCCTTGCCTGGCTTCACTCACCAGGACTTTCACCTGGCTTCACTCACCAGGAATTCCCGAATCAGGTCGACTCACCTCGGGTCAACCAGGTCAACCTTGACCAAAAATTATACCCACAATCTCCCAAGTTTGTATTCTGTCAAACATCAGAATACAACTTTTCTACTCTCGTCAAACATCAAAATAGAGCTTTTCTATTCTCGTCAAACATCAAAATACAACTCGAGTCAGGTCAACTCGAGTCAGGTCAACCAAGTCAACCTTGACCTAAGGTTGCACCAACAATCTCCCCCTTTTTGATGTTTGGCAAAACCATAAACAAGTTAGGTTAACCCGTTAACCTAACTTAGGTTTCCCAATATTCTTCCTTGAACATTCTCCCCAAACTCTAATGTTCTTCCTTGAACATTCTTTGGACATTCTCCCATTCTCCCCCTTTTTGACACATCAAAAAGAGTGAATCAAGGTCAAGAGTTTCTTCCTAATGAAAGTCTCATACCTTTCATTGAAACCCTTAAATTCCCCCTTGATACTAAAGTCAACAATCAACTTAGTAATAATCCCATATCACTCAAGTCTTTAGAGTAAAAACTCCCCCTAAAAGTCAACTCCCCTTGACTAATAGGTAAAAACTCCCCCTAAAGGTCAACTCCCCCTTGACCATTACACCAACAATGTTTTGGAGAGTTTCAAACCTTTAGAAATCCAAAACACAAACTGTGTTTTAACTTTCAGCTGAAATTTCAGACAACACAGTCAAAAATCAGCATTTTGGCACGCCCAGCCTTTACTGGATCGGTCACCGGACCGATCCACACTTCCCTGGATCGGTCCAGTGACCGATCCAGCATCCCCTGGACCGATCAGGGAACCTCCTGATCGGTCACACATGTCTGATTTCTGAATTTCTTCCTCCCGAAATTCAGAAACCCCTACAAAATTATAGGAAATTTCAAAAATTATAAAATTTTGAGGATACATTCCTCATAACATATACTATCATGGAAAAATAGTTTTCTATGAAAATAACTTCCATTTTCAAATCTTGATACAAAGTTTTAAAACTTTGAAATAGTTCAAGTTTACCTCAACTTTGTATCAACTTGCTCAATGATGAATGCTATCACTAGAAAAGCTTCATCAAGGTTTTTCAAAACAATTTTGAAATGATTTTAAACCATTCAATTTAGGACCACAATCTTAGGGCTAAGTGTACATGACTGGTACACAAGCTTTCCCTATGATCTTCCATTTTGAATTAGGCTCATCTAGGTACAAGAACTATGCACCTTGATCCTAACTCATGATCCTAATATCTCACACACATCTAAGGTGTATCAAACACATCCAAGTCAATTTTGATATGAGATATGGTTTAGGTCATCTTAATCTAGGTTCTCATGCATTATCTAAACAATAATTTGATCTCCATATCAAATTGTGTTTTTATCCTTAAATCAAATTAATTGATAAATGCAAGAGATGATGACATGGCATAAAATAATATCATAAGTAAAAACATGTGCCAATGTCATGATGTCATGTCATAAAGTATGAAACTTAAATAAGGCATGACATATAGCTAACCTAAGTATTATCATGACATTTCAAATAATAATGAATTAAATATGATGTCATGACATGGCATATGGCAAACAATACATGGCAAATAATATATAAAGGTATAGAAAATATCTAATTCTAGCCTTAGTTGCCATTTTTGATAATTTTGATCATTTTTCCATAAATTCCATATTCCTAAGTGTAATAGACCTAAAATCATATACTAAAGATTTTTAGATCACTATGTGCCAATTAGATTGACCCTAGAAAACTCCTCAAATGTGATTGGCACATCCTAATCACTTTAGGAATAACTTTCCATTTCATTTTCAAGGCTTGATTACACCTTGAAAATTCCTAAAGTGTCACCTTTTGCCATAATTAGGTTAACTACCTATTCAAGTAAGGTTGACACACCCTAAACCATCTAGCGTGATGGAATCACGCTCTTAGGAACCCAATACCTATTGGAGCTCATTGGGTTCACTAAATATTCACTAGGGATGACTTCCCTAGCAACCCTCCTAATGACCCTCCTAGGCTTTAAAGCCTTGGTCATTTGGGACTCATCAAGATCAACTCTAGGGGTGACTCCCCTTGTGACCTTGGTGATGGTCTTTCTAGCCCTAGGTCTTGTTCCATAATCGAATGGAACATTATGATAAGTGGGCTTGACCACTTGAGTCTTAGGTTTGTGACCCAAACCTCTCATGTTCTTGGGCTTTGATTTTTGACCCTTAGACCCTTGAGTTGACTTCTCTAAATTTTTAAGGGTCTTTTCTAAATTGTCAAGTCTTGACCTCAAGACTTGATTTTCCTTTTCTAATACCTCAAGTTTTAATTTGTCATTTTTCTTTGAGGTATACCTAGGCATATGTCTAGTTGTTTTGGGATTCCTACCTAGGTTTTCCTTAACCTTAGATGAGTTAATTCTAGGGTTGGTTTTTCTAGTATTGTCCTTATCTAGGCTAACATGTTTGGCACCTAAGCACGTGTATCGGTTACTATAGTTATCATGCTTATTATTATTGACAATGGCAATAAGGCTACTAGCATGCATCCTACTAGAATTGCAAGAATGTGCCTTAGAGATTACCTTAGGGTTTGCCTTAGCTCCCCCTTTAGACATGCTCGGTCTCTTGTCCTTGTGAGATTGCCTCCCCCTCGGACATTGGCTCCTATAGTGTCCCCTTCGCTTGCATTGGAAGCACACCACGTGCTGCTTACCCTTGCGTATCGGGACTCCGGCTTTCTTGACCTTTGGCGCCGGTGGAGTCTTCCTAATCCTCCTTGGACATTTACTCTTGTAATGCCCAAATTCCCTACACTCAAAGCACATTATATGTAATTTACTTGAAAGTAAATTGCTTGAGTTACCTAGGGTTGAGGATGGTTGTATGCTTTCTTCTTCATCCCTTCCGGAAGTAGAGGCTTCTTCTTCTTGCTCCAATCTTGAAGAAGAACTCTCCTCCTCCCCTTCCTTAGATGTTGAGTAGCCCTCAACTTCTAATTCCTTACCTCCATGATGTGAGCTACTTGGCTCACTTGACTCCTCTTCATGACTTGAATTGGAGCTCTCCTCATGGAACTTAGCCAAGTTGTTCCACAACTCCTTGGCATTGTTGTATCCACCTATCTTACACAAGATATCACTAGGTAATGAAAATTCAAGGATTTTCGTTACCTCGTCGTTGATTGTGGATTGGTGGATTTGTTCTTTCGTCCACTTCTTTTTCTTGAGAAGTTCTCCCTTTCTATCCACCAGAGGAATAAAACCTACTTGTACACAATTCCAATTTGCTAGGTTAGTCATAAGAAAATACTTCATTCTTACCTTCCAATACGCGAAGTCGTAGCACTCGTAGAATGGTGGAATCGTGATGTCTTCTCCGAGTCGATCCATTCTCTAGCTTGTGCTCCCCCGGGTGTTAATCCGACGAAGAGCAACCTTGCTCTGATACCACTGGTTAGGACCTTCAGATAGCGGCTAGAGAGGGGGGTGTGAATAGCCGACCTCAAATTTACGTTTCTTTCTACAAATCAAGTTAGCGCAGCGGAAAAATAACAATAGAAACGTAAATGGAGAAATCAAACCTCAAGCACAGCGATGTAACGAGGTTCGGAGATGATACTCCTACTCCTTGGCGTGTCCGTAAGGTGGACGAAGCCTATCAATCAGTCGGTGGATGAGACCCCGAATAACCGGCTAATATGAACTCCTTCTGGGTGGAGAAACCTCACCACAATCACTTGCAACAGCAAGATAGGAGTACAAGAAAGAAAGCAAGAAACAAAAAGCAATACGAATGTAAAAACACTTTGCCTTCTCATCGACGGGAGTTCGTTGATGAAGCAACAACTTCACGGATGCCCAACAGCAGCTGAACCAGCCGAAGGAAGCTCACTCGAAGCTTCAAGAAGTATGAGCTCAGCAAAGCTCAGTAAGAGCAGAAGGAACCAGGAAGAAGCAGCGATTAAAGTTACTGTAGAGGCCCTCGACCTCGATATATAACCTGCGAAGAAGAAGACACATAAACTATCCATTGTATCGCAACGGCTAGGGCCTGGACCGATCAGGCACACTCCTGATCGGTCCAGGAGTGTTCTGATCGGTCTTGGGACCGATTAGGCCTTAGGCTGATCGGTCCCCAGACCGATCAGCCAACTCTCTGTGAGAGTTGGCCTCATCTCTGATCGGTCTGTGGACCGATCAGGACTCAGGTGGATCGGTCCACAGACCGATCCCCCCTCTTTCTTCTCCCGATCTTCTTCGCTTCTGATCGGTCACCAGACCGATCAGGTAATTCACAGAAATACACTGTTTGGTTACTGATCGGTCACCAGACCAACCAGCGTATCACTGGATCGGTCACCAGACCGATCCAAGTTTAGAGCTCCCAGCCCTAAACCCTACCTAGTCCGGAGAACGAGCTACCGAGCCCTCTCCGACTTCGTCCAGTCCAGAGAATGAGCTATCGAGCCCTCTCTGACCTAGTCCAGAGAACGAGCTACTGAGCCCTCTCCGACTCCATCCGGTCCAGAGAACGAGCTACCGAGCCCTCTCTGACCTAGTTCGGAGAACGAGCTACCGAGCCCTCTCCGACTTCCACGTCCGGTCCGAGCGAGCTACGAGCCCTCTCGACCTAGTCAGGAGAACGAGCCTCGAGCCCTCTCGACTTCATCCGGTCCATAGAGCGAGCTCGAGCCCTCTCGACCTAGTCCGGAGAACGAGCTCAGAGCCCTCTCCAACTCTGCGGTCCGGAAGGCTCCCGAGCCCTCTCTGACCTAGTCCGGAGAACGAGCTGCCGAGCCCTCTCCGACTTCGCATGCCAAGCTTCCATACTTGGGCTTCTCCCGTGCCAAGCTCCTTGCTTGGACTTTTCCGTGCCAAGTCTCCATACTTGGACTTTACTCGTGCCAAGCTCCCTGCTTGGACTTTTCACCAGATGTCTGGTCAACCTTGACCTATCTGGATTTCCCTTGCCTGGATTCACTCACCAGAACTTTCCAACTGCCTGGCTTCACTCACCAGGACTTTCCCTTGCCTGGCTTCACTCACCAGGACCTTCACCTGGCTTCACTCACCAGGAATTCCCGAATCAGGTCGACTCACCTCGGGTCAACCAGGTCAACCTTGACCAAAGATTACACCCACAATCTCCCAAGTTTGTATTCTGTCAAACATCAAAATACAACTTTTCTACTCTCGTCAAACATCAGAATAGAGCTTTTCTATTCTCGTCAAACTTCAAAATACAACTCGAGTTAGGTCAACTCGAGTCAGGTCAACCAAGTCAACCTTGACCTAAGGTTGCACCAACATTTATATCTGGCGTACCCTTTTATACCTTTCATTTTTATCATTCATCTGCCCTTATTTAATGATATTAATTGTCATAGGAAGACTTTTTCGTCTTGACTTCCGTGCATTAATGATAGATAGAGTATTCTTCTTTGTCTTGCCTTCATATTTAACGATAGACGGAGTGTTCTCTTTTGTTTTCTCATCCCCTCCTGTGTAATGTCATTCCTTGCGCCGGACGAGTAGTCCAAGCGGTTCATCTTCCTGTCGACCGTGTCATTCCTTGCGCTGGACAGGCAGTCCGAGCTGCTCGTTTTCATGCCGACCGAAACAATCGGCTACGGGTTTGTCCATTCATCTGACCGGCCCATGCCATTCGTCTGACCGGTCGGGTGATCCGCTCGGGATAACCAGACAGCCACCTTTGGCCGAGGCTCTTTCCGTAAGCCCCAACGTTGACCACTTTGACTTTGACCGACACCGTGTCAACTGACCCGTGACAGGTGGGCTCTCCCTTATCGTCGCATCACAAGCCTCCCCCTCAAGTCTAGTCGAAGGAGGCTACAGGTCCGAATGACTGGACAACTAATTTCCTCGACGATTTTTATGTCCGATCGGAGTGTTCGGTCCCTATCATCTGATCGGCACATCAACCAACGCCGCTCGATCATTGTCTAACAATGACAAATGGACGATCGGTCCGGTAACTTGTTCTCTATACAGAACTGGACGATGAGCGGTAATACTTTGAGAATTCTCCAAATGCGCTTCTTCGAGTGAGTGTGGTCGTCGCTGATGTCATCCATATTTCTTGAAGCCCATGCAAATCCTTGACAATTATGGCCAAGCACGCGGCCATCCCTTTTAATTAAGTTCATTAAATGTTGTCCGGTAACCGCATGCCACATGTCCCTCTTTCTGCCGCCGCACGCCTGACAAGACAGGTGAATATCCTCTGCTGACGTGACTACTACCTTTTTGAATTCCACGGTCAGATCTTTTTCTAAGATTTTGAAACCTTGGATCGGACGGTTGAGAGCGACCGACCATGAGGTTTATAAGCCTCGCATGTGTCGTCATCTTCTCTGCTTCGTGCTTTCGTCTTCGAGCTTCGTCGCTGTAGTATTCCTCTTCTTCACTGGTGGTCTCCCTGTAAGCTTATTTGATCGATTCTATGTGTCTTCCTTGTAAGGTCTTCGATCGATTTGGTTTAGTGTTCGCTTATCGTTCATCTTCGATCTTGTTCTTTCGTTTTCTCGATGGCAAGCTCATCTCAACCTCCCGTCACCGTCCCTGGACTCTAGTACACTTCCATTGAATCTAGGTTCGACACCGGCAATACGGAGAGTTTGAGGGCTGCATATGAAATTCCACCTAACTATCAAATTGGTCTTCCCTCTGCCTTTGACCGTCCAAGCGAACCGTCGCCCAGTTTCATAACATTTTTTAAGGACCAATTTACAGTCAGTCTGCGGTTTCTGATCCACCCTTTCTTTTCTACTGTTTGTAAATATTTCCGTATTTCTCTCCACCAACTAGTGTTGAACTCCTTTCGGTTGTATGCGGAGTCATCATTCTGTTCCACCTGCACGACATTCCCCTCACTTCTCGGCTCTTTCACTATTTCTATTACCCCAAACTATCTGAGCCGGGTACTTTAATTCTCTTCCAAGCCCGAGTGGACTTAGTTTCCTTTGACAAGATTTCGCCTTCCAACAAGCATTGGAAGGACTATTACTTTTTCGTTCGCTTTCCCGAGCAACTGGATTTCCCTACCATATGGCAATTAGAAGTGCTGAACCCTCCAGAGCTCAAGAAATGCAAGAGTCGATCGGACTACCTTCACGCAGCTTCACAATTGGCTTGGCAAAAGTATCATATCCACAAATTGCTGCATAAGGGAGTCCTCTACGTGTTCGGCTTGAGCCCGATCCGCACGAAGCTCCCGACCAACTTAGGTATACTCTTTGTCATCCTTCTCATTAAATCTAACTGATTATTTCTCCATTTTTGCAGCTCACATAATATTAAGGGCACGTCTGGCCGGCAAAGCCAAACTTACGGGTGCATATATCAATACTATGGTCGTGACTGAGTTGGAGAGCCGTAGTTTGCAACCGATCGGCTCACTAGAAGACTCGCTCAGAAAGAGCGAGGGAGAGCCAGCCCTCGTGAGCGAGGGATAGCCAGTCGGATGCCCAGCGGTGGAGCGATTGGTGCATCGAATACTCCCTCCACACGGCTGTCGGTGATTCCGGTTGAGGGGGCATCGGACTCAGCCTCTTCTGGGGAACCACTGATAAGCCGCAAGAGGCGTCGGGCGGAGACTGCATTGTTATCTGCTTCCCCCATGGTGCGGGCCCCCACCAGAACTAGCCCGCGTCTTCCTTCTGTTGGATCGAGAAGTGCTAGAGGGGGGGTGACTAGCGCTCGTGGCTTTCATGCATTTCAAATTCGGAAAATGAACGAGTATTAAGCAGCGGAATTAAAAGAAAAACAATCGAGAACACAAGTTATTTACTTGGTTCGGAGCCTAGGGCAACTTCTACTCCAAGGCCACGCTCGTTGAGTGTTTACATTGGGCAACAACTATAATCTCGAAAAAGTATTATAAATTATTTACAATTAAAGTTTGTAAAAACTTATATTGACAATAATAAAACTAAGTTTGAGGCTCCTGGTCGTCAAGGACTTGCTACAGCTTTTCTGGATCATCTATTGAGCAGCACGAAGAAGATTGATCGCTTAAGAGTTGATTCTTTGAGCTGCTGGTCGAATACCCCATATAAAGAGTGATGGAGGCACTTCAAAGCCCCTTGAGGGCGCCTCCAATAGCCGAGTCAACCGCGCGTGGATAAGTAGTGAAGCAGTCTTCGCTTATCCTGTTGAAGGCGCCTCTATCACCCTTGAAGGCTCCTCCAAGCCTGTCTGAGGCGACTATAGCTCCGTTCGAGGTACCTCCAGCTCTGCTGCATGCGCTGCATCTACCTTGCACCTGAGGCACCTCAAGCTCCATGACGGCGCCTCGGGTACTGTTCATCCGAGGCTAATCTTGCTCCTTTGTCCCTGCAAAACATGTTAGTCCACAAACCAACCACATATCCTGCAAAATAAAATTTGCACACACAATAAACATAATAATATAAAAGTTTGATAGTCACGGGCTGTCCGGTTCTGACTTCGAATTTTCGACCGGAAACCCTAGGTCGAACCGACGCCTACTATTCCCTCTTCTAGGGAACGCGTTCTCACCTACTCCACTCAGGAGAGTATACCTGATGCCAGTCCGGTCCTTCAAACTGACTAAACTTTTCGCCTAAGGCGTCGGGCGGAGACTACATTGTTATCTGCTTCCCCCATGGTGCGGACCCCCACCAGAACTAGCCCGCGTCTTCCTTCTGTTGGATCGAGAAGTGCTAGAGGGGGGGGGTGACTAGCGCTCGTGGCTTTCATGCGTTTCGAATTCGGAAAATGAACGAGTATTAAGCAGCGGAATTAAAAGAAAAACAATCGAGAACACAAATTATTTACTTGGTTCGGAGCCTAGGGCAACTTCTACTCCAAGGCCACGCTCGTTGAGTGTTTACATTGGGCAACAACTATAATCTCGAAAAAGTATTATAAATTATTTACAATTAAAAGTTGTAAAAACTTATATTGACAATAATAAAACTAAGTTTGAGGCTCCTGGTCGTCAAGGACTTGCTACAGCTTTTCTGGATCATCTATTGAGCAGCACGAAGAAGATTGATCGCTTAAGAGTTGATTCTTTGAGCTGCTGGTCGAATACCCCATATAAAGAGTGATGGAGGCACTTCAAAGCCCCTTGAGGGTGCCTCCAATAGCCGAGTCAACCGCGCGTGGATAAGTAGTGAAGCAGTCTTCGCTTATCTTGTTGAAGGCGCCTCTATCACCCTTGAAGGCTCCTCCAAGCCTGTCTGAGGCGACTATAGCTCCGTTCGAGGTGCCTCCATCTCTGCTGCATGCGCTGCATCTACCTTGCACCTGAGGCACCTCAAGCTCCATGAGGGCGCCTCGGGTACTGTTCATCCGAGGCTATTCTTGCTCCTTTGTCCCTGCAAAACATGTTAGTCCACAAACCAACCACATATCCTGCAAAACAAAATTTGCACACACAATAAACATAATAATATAAAAGTTTGATAGTCACGGGCTGTCCGGTTCTGACTTCGAATTTTCGACCGGAAACCCTAGGTCGAACCGACGCCTACTGTTCCCTCTTCTAGGGAACGCGTTCTCACTTACTCCACTCAGGAGAGTATACCTGATGCCAGTCCGGTCCTTCAAACTGACTAAACTTTTCGCCTAAGGCGTCGGGCGGAGACTACATTGTTATCTGCTTCCCCCATGGTGCGGACCCCCACCAGAACTAGCCCGCGTCTTCCTTCTGTTGGATCGAGAAGTGCTAGAGGGGGGGGTGACTAGCGCTCGTGGCTTTCATGCGTTTCGAATTCGGAAAATGAACGAGTATTAAGCAGCGGAATTAAAAGAAAAACAATCAAGAACACAAGTTATTTACTTGGTTCGGAGCCTAGGGCAACTTCTACTCCAAGGCCACGCTCATTGAGTGTTTACATTGGGCAACAACTATAATCTCGAAAAAGTATTATAAATTATTTACAATTAAAAGTTGTAAAAACTTATATTGACAATAATAAAACTAAGTTTGAGGCTCCTGGTCGTCAAGGACTTGCTACAGCTTTTCTGGATCATCTATTGAGCAGCACGAAGAAGATTGATCGCTTAAGAGTTGATTCTTTGAGCTGCTGGTCGAATACCCCATATAAAGAGTGATGGAGGCACTTCAAAGCCCCTTGAGGGCGCCTCCAATAGCCGAGTCAACCGCGCGTGGATAAGTAGTGAAGTAGTCTTCGCTTATCCTGTTGAAGGCGCCTCTATCACCCTTGAAGGCTCCTCCAAGCCTGTCTGAGGCGACTATAGCTCCGTTCGAGGTGCCTCCAGCTCTGCTGCATGCGCTGCATCTACCTTGCACCTGAGGCACCTCAAGCTCCATGAGGGCGCCTCAGGTACTGTTCATCCGAGGCTAATCTTGCTCCTTTGTCCCTGCAAAACATGTTAGTCCACAAACCAACCACATATCCTGCAAAACAAAATTTGCACACACAATAAACATAATAATATAAAAGTTTGATAGTCACGGGCTGTCCGGTTCTGACTTCGAATTTTCGACCGGAAACCCTAGGTCGAACCGACGCCTACTGTTCCCTCTTCTAGGGAACGCGTTCTCACCTACTCCACTCAGGAGAGTATACCTGATGCCAGTCCGGTCCTTCAAACTGACTAAACTTTTCGCCTAAGGCGTCGGGCGGAGACTACATTGTTATCTGCTTCCCCCATGGTGCGGACCCCCACCAGAACTAGCCCGCGTCTTCCTTCTGTTGGATCGAGAAGTGCTAGAGGGGGGGTGACTAGCGCTCATGGCTTTCATGCGTTTCGAATTCGGAAAATGAACGAGTATTAAGCAGCGGAATTAAAAGAAAAACAATCGAGAACACAAGTTATTTACTTGGTTCGGAGCCTAGGGCAACTTCTGTGAGATCTCGGAAAATTTAAATAAATAGGGTTATTTCAGAAATAGCCTTATAGAATTTTTCCAGAATTTTTAGAAATTTTCTGGAAATTTTTCGGAGCTTGTACGGAGGATTTTGAGGGGATAGATCGATAAGTTCGGATAAAGCCTGTTTGGGATACCAATTTAAGTGAGAAAATGTTTTTATTATATAAATCCTTTTCCCTTTATTTCCTCCCCCAAATCGCCGATCCCGACCCGACCTTTCCCCTCTCTGCCGACGCGAACCTCCCTTCCTTCTCTGTTCTCTCTCGCGGACAAGCGACGGCGACGGGAGCAAGGGTCCAGCTCCGGCGATCGTCGATCTCGACCCAGGGGAGCAGTCGCTAGCGCAGATCCGGACGTGGGTGATTTTCTCCAGCCCTAGGTGAGAGCGCTGATCTTCTCTCGGCGTCGTCGGCGCAGATCGGAGCTCGGAGCATAAGGGTTCCGATTCTCTCCTCCTCTGGTTTCCTTCAATCTCCGATTTCTTTCTTCTCAGCCGAGTCTGCCGATCCTTTTCTTCCCCGATCGACATCACTGGATCGATCGCCGGCGTGGAAGAGCAATTAGGGCTTCAAAGGTAAGCCATCGAAACTCTTCTTTCCTCTTGATTCATGGTTGGGTTCTTGTTGATTCATGGGTTAGCGCTCTATTCTGGTGTTGTGTGATCCGTGATCTCCATTGATTGAACCCTTCTTGATCCGATCAGGAGGCGAGGTCCTGTTCTGTGAAGGCGATCTTGGATTCCCTCTGTGTCGCTGCTGATTGAGGTCTCGGGTGAATTGGGAAAGAACTCCAGCAGAGGTTGCTGTGAGTTTTCTGATCCAGCAAGGTGAAGATCTGTTTTGGTTCTTGCTGTGGTGTTTTTGGCTTCGGCAGACACCTCATCCAGCCAGCTCAGTTTGGATCGGCAGTCATCCATACCTCAGTGTACTTGATACAGCACCTAGTTCAGCTGGGAATTGAGGTATGTGTAGGGATTTTGATACATGTGTTAGATGATTAGGTATGATCTTGATACCTATTGATAATTAATTATCATTAGGTTGTGTAGATTAATTAGGTTATATGGATTTAGGTTTGATTTGCTAATCTAGTGGTTGATTAGGGATTAGGAAACTATCCTTAGTCAACCGTTAGAAAGGTTGTGGGATATGGTTTAGGGTTGTTCCTAAATTTCTACTTAAGCTTTATTTAGCTATTTGTTAGTATTCTAGCTAAATAAAAGGTAAATGTATTTACACAGGACTCTGATTCGAGACGAGCATCTCGATATTGGATTAGGACCGGATTGTACCTTCTATTCGAGGCGGGTACCCTTTGACTTATCTTTTGATACTGTCTTATGATATGTATAGTTTATATATAGTTACTAGTGATAGGTGGTAGATTTATTTCTTCCCTGGTCTTAGCTAGTTGATACCTATCACATGCTTCATCTGTTAGTTGCTTTACTTCAGGATTGGATATTTACCTCTTGCCATGTGTATATATGTTCATTGAGATGCATATCTATAGTGCTCTACTCTACTGGATTGGTTGCTTACATGTGTGATACATGCTCTTGGATTCATGTTACTTACATCATTGTTATATGTGATGTCTTTGGATTTATGCTGTTTTTATCATGATTATATATATATGCGTTTACCTTTTGGACACACACATATATGGAGGAGGCTATGTTCAGGTATGACATACTGTAGCATCATGCACCATCCTGCATGATTGCATGCTGGGCGATTGACGACTCCATTATTGTTGAGCTCGTCGGCCGGCTACATGAGGGCCTGCACACAACGTGTCTACTGCATGGGTAGTGGCACAGCACCCAGGGTGTGTATGGCAGGTTGCTCGGTGGTGCACCGCCGGGGTGCTCATGGGTAGCACGACACAGCGGGGTTGCAGCCGGGATCCCTCCCCGTCATCGCGTACCGGGAGTTGAGAGCATTGCGCTCCCTCACTATGTTTGAGGTAGGAGGATAGGTGTACTCCGACAGCATCCCGTCCACTCGGTCACTCTTCAGGGGTAGTGACGGCAGAGTGCACGGTGTCACAGCCCTACCCACGCGGTCTCACCATTGTGTGTGAGATACAGACTGGCGTCAGGGGTGACCATGTCATATCGCATCATATGCACAGATTGCATTTATTGTGATTGTTGCATATTGGATGATGCACTTGGGTGACTGCATATGATTGACATGCATACAGGATACATGCGTATTTGTCCTGACTATCTTTATCTGTGTATGTCCACAGTCATTCGCCCAAGCCTCGCAGGTGAGTACAGTTTATTTCAGTTATGCATTTCTTATTATTCTTGCTGTAAACTGTATTACATGCTTCTGGTTACTCATTACAGTTTATTCAGCTATGCATACCTGTTATATTGTTAGGAGACTGTACTGTAGGTCCTATGATTTAGGAGACTGTACCTTAGGATATTACTGGTAGTTATATGTTGTTGTACATATCTATTGGATTACCTGCTGAGTTCTTTGAACTCACCCCGTTGTTACTATTTTTTCAGGTTGAGGTCGTCGGGAGATATTCCAGTCGCTAGCCCCGTTATCGCGAGGATTTTCTTTGTTGGATTATATTTTGCTTTTGCATCTTATATACTTGTATTGTGGGTTTGTATCGTGGACTTTACATTGAACATTCGGGTTTGCCACTTTTGTTTTCCGCTGCGGTCGTATTTCCATTACTTCGTGGATTTGTTTCTTCGTTGTAGTGGAGTAGGCTGTTTACATATATCTTCGAGATTTTTATATCGTCTTTCTTTATTAAACTGCGTGGATTGATTATATGTTGAATTATGTGGAATGTTGATATAAACTGCGTGGCTTGTTCTTTTGTATTGTATTATTCCGGCCGTGTGTGGCCGAGGTATGGAGATATATGTATACTGAGCTTCATATTGTCCGCCGTACAGGGGAGATGCTGCCGAAATTTCTTCGGACAGGGACTACCTGGGGCGTGACAATTTATTTGGTATCAGAGCTAGGCTCCGATTTCGGATTTTTGTGTCCTGGAGTTTGTTAGCGTATTTGGATTTTCGGGATTTTATTTGATACCAATTTATTTGGTATCAGAGCGGGTTTACGGTATCTGCTCTTTGTGTATTGGATTCTTGAGTTTATCTGATACCAATTTATTTGGTATCAGAGCAAAGTTTTGCGATACCTACTTGTCGGGTTTCGGATTTACGATGCTTACTTTCGTGAGCCTTTCTCGGTATTTTCGGATTGTACGGATTTCCGTCGATTTTCTCGTTTCGGAATTCCGAGGCATTTTGACGAGGTTTTATTGGATCTATTTGGGGGCTATGCAGCGACAGGATATCTCCAGACGGCAAATAGGTAAATTAGGTAATTTTATAGTTTTCATACCTGTAGTGATTTCTGGATAACATTTTTACATATATGATACGTGTTCTAGTACTTAAACGTGGTCGCACATGTATGAGGGCGATCGATTCTCTAGAGACAGAGTCTCCAGAGAGTTCTGTTAGGGTTGAGCCTGTCCGTCAGGGATAGACTCCTCAGGGTATTGTGACCACGTTAGACTGTCAGATCCTGGCGGTTCCGACTTCAGAGGTACCTACCTCGCCTGTACCGCTAGTAGTACCTACAGGGTACTCGGCACCTTCTCTAGCCGTGCCTACTGCGTACTCGGTACCACCACAGAGGCAGACTCCTCAGGTCATTGTGGGTACGGGTGCTTATTAGACCCCGATAGCTCCGACTTCCGAGGTACCTACCTCGACTGTACCACCAGTGGTACCACCGTCGGCATATTCAGCACCTCCCCCAGCAGTAGTACCCGCAGTATACCCGGCAGCCCCTCCAGTCGCGCCTGCTACTACGTACTGGGTACCCCAGATACCTGCGCCGGTTACTCCTTATCCGGTACCGCCCACCGTACCTCCAGTCGCCCCTACTTATGCCTACTCAGCAGTTCCACCAGCAGTACCCATTCCAGGTTATACGACAGCACCAGTGGTACCTCTTCCGGCCTATCCCTCAGTACCACCCATAGGATCAGCTCCAGTGGCTCTACCTAGTTCCGCAGCGATCCCTACTGGTATAGTTGCGGCACGAGCACGGATCCCAGCCTTAGCCGAGTCGATGAAGAGTCGATTCACATTATTCCGCGGGGAGACTGATCCGAGCATAGCTCAGTCCTGGATTGAGACTATGGAGCGGACATTCTTTTACATGGCCTGCTCCGAGTGGGAGAAGACTTACGAGACGGGGCAGAGATCTGGTGGGACACACAGCGCTCGATTATAGGCGAGCAGCCTGTTATATATACGAGATTTAGAGAGGCATTCGAGAGTCAGTGTTTTCCCCGGGCGTATCAGATGACACGTCGGCGGGATTTCCTGAGTCTTCGACAGAATAACCGCTCAGTGATGGAGTATAATGCCGAATTTAACCGGTTGGCCGGATTCTGTCCTGAGTTGGTTGGCGATGACAGATCTCGTATGCTTTAGTTTGTCCAGGGACTGGACGAGCATCTTCAGGTGTATATTGCCGATTTTGGTCAGTCATCATATACAGAGGCTCTGGATAGAGCTCTTATGATTTAGGCAGCTCAGTAGAGAGCAAATACAGATAAGAAAAGAAAGTAGACTGATCGGACTTCCGGACGGATCCAGCAGCCACAGACTACTGGGCAGCAGCAGAGAAATCACCCTCAGATGGGTCAGAGTACTTCTAGGTCATCTGGCCGACCCCAGAAGTCAGGATGCTGTTCATCAGGATGTTCCCGGTCTTCTCAGCAGAACCGGAAACAGTCTACTGGTGACTCTTAATGCACTTGATAAGGATCCCTAGATCACATCACCTCTGCATGCACCTTGGGACAGTCAGTTTGCTATTATTGCAAACTGCCTGGGCACTTGAGCCGAAACTATTCGCTGAAGGCTCAGCATGTAGCGTCCGGAATTTCTGTTCCGAGAGGACAGTTTAGTCAGTCCAGGAGATCCGCAGTTTCTTGGGCTTGGTTGGATATTACCGACGATTCGTTGAGGGTTTCTCCAGCATTGCTATGCCATTGACACGTCTGACTAGGAAAGGCGTGAAGTTCACGTGGTCAGAGGCTTGTGAAACCAGCTTCCAGGAGCTGAAGCGGAGGTTAGTATCAGCACCAGTCTTGGTTTTACCTTCTGGTGATGACGGATTCATACTTTATACAGATGCATCTCTTCAGGGCTTGGGCGCTGTATTGATGCAGCACGGTAGGGTAGTCTCTTATGCTTCTCGTCAGTTGAAGGAGCATGAGAAGAACTACCCAGTACATGATTTAGAGCTAGCCGCTATTATCTTTGCTTTGAAGATTTGGCGACATCATCTTTATGGTATTACTTTTGAGATTCTTACTGATCATAAGAGTCTCAAATATATTTTCACACAGAAGGAACTCAATCTCCGACAGAGGAGATGGATGGAGTTCCTGAAGGATTATGATTGTACTATTAGCTACCATCCGGGTAAAGCTAATGTGGTTGCTGATGCACTTAGTAGGAAGTCCAGAGGGACTTTAGCTTGTCACCGAGTTTTAGTCACGGACTTGGTTCAGGGATTCTCCGAGTTGGGCCTTGAGGAGCAGGGACGGATAGAGCAGGGTATTCTGGTTACCATGGTTGCTCAGTCGTCGATCAGGATGAGGATTCGAGAGGCCCAGGCCGGAGATCAGCATTTACAGTTCATTGGCAGCCAGATAGCTTCCGGACAGCAGACCGAGTTTACACGAGATGTCGGGGGTATTGTTTATTTCCGAGGCAGATTATGTGTACCTCAGTCTCACCCGGTCATGGAGGAGTTACTTCAGGAGGCTCATCGTTCTAGATTTGCTATCCACCCAGGTGGGACCCGTATGTATCGTGATTTGAGGCGTTCCTATTGGTGGAACGGTATGAAGAAAGATATCTTGTCTGTCAGCAGGTGAAGGCCGAGCACCAGAGACCTGCTGGATTACTTCAGAGGATCCCTATTCCCGAGTGGAAGTGGGAGCACATTACTATGGACTTCGTGGTTGGTTTGCCTAGGACTCGACGAGGCCATGATGCGATTTGGGTAATCGTTGATCGATTAACCAAATCTGCACACTTTTTAGCGATCCGGAAGACTGATTCTCTGGATCGATTAGCAGAGTTATACTGTCGTGAGATTATTAGATTACATGGTGTTCCTTTGAGCATCATATCTGATAGAGACCCATGGTTCACGTCCCGATTCTGGCAGAGTCTGCAGTAGGCCTTGGGCACACAGCTTCGTTTCAGTACGGCATTCCATCCGCAGACAGATGGGCAGTCAGAGCGGACTATTCAGACATTTGAAGACTTGCTGAGGTCTTGTGTCATGAACTTCGGAGGCAGTTGGGAGGACCACCTACCATTAGTGGGGTTCGCCTACAACAACAGCTATCATTCGACTATCCAGATGGTACCGTTTGAGGCGTTGTATGGTAGGCCTTGTCGGACACCCATCCTCTGGGGAGAGGTTGGGGAGGCCCAGCTGATAGGACCTCAGAGAGCTCAGCAGGATGCAGAGTTAGTTCGCACTATTAGGCGGAGGATGTCAGAGGCTCAGGACCGTCAGAAGAGTTATGCTGATCAGAGACGGAGACCCCTGGAGTTCTCCATTGGTGATCATGTATTTCTGAAAGTTTCACCCACGAAAGGGGTGAAGAGATTTGGTCTTCGAGGTAAGTTAGCTCCACGATATATTGGGCCATTCCAAATCTTGGAGAGGATTGGAGCAGTAGCTTACCGTCTGGCGCCACCACCATCTCTAGCCGGCATTCATGATGTATTCCATGTATCTATGCTGAGGAGATACGTATCCGATCTGGCACATGTTCTGTCGGATATATCAGTTCCTATTCAAGCAGATGTTACTTACGAGGAGGTTCCGGTACGGATTCTGGACCGTAGAGAGCGTCAGCTGCGGAACAAGACGGTCCGACTGGTTAAAGTCGGATGACATCATCATTCTGACGAGGAGGCTACGTGGGAGCTGGAGGATACAATCCGAGCTCGATACCCTCATCTTTTTACTTGAGGTATGTGGGTTAGAGTTTCTTCAGCATTTATACTGCATGGTTATATTTCAGTGTTGGCTATTAGTTATAGCGAAATTTGGGGACCAAATTTTTATTAGTAGGGGAGGATGTGAGATCTCGGAAAATTTAAATAAATAGGGTTATTTCAGAAATAGCCTTATAGAATTTTTCCGGAATTTTTAGAAATTTTCTGGAAATTTTTCGGAGCTTGTACGGAGGATTTTGAGGGGATAGATCGATAAGTTCGGATAAAGCCTGTTTGGGATACCAATTTAAGTGAGAAAATGTTTTTATTATATAAATCCTTTTCCCTTTATTTCCTCCCCCAAATCGCCGATCCCGACCCGACCTTTCCCCTCTCTGCCGACGCGAACCTCCCTTCCTTCTCTGTTCTCTCTCGCGGACAAGCGACGGCGACGGGAGCAAGGGTCCAGCTCCGGCGATCGTCGATCTCGACCCAGGGGAGCAGTCGCTAGCGCAGATCCGGACGTGGGTGATTTTCTCCAGCCCTAGGTGAGAGCGCTGATCTTCTCTCGGCGTCGTCGGCGCAGATCGGAGCTTGGAGCATAAGGGTTCCGATTCTCTCCTCCTCTGGTTTCCTTCAATCTCCGATTTCTTTCTTCTCAGCCGAGTCTGCCGATCCTTTTCTTCCCCGATCGACATCACTGGATTGAGTCGTGCCGCCCGATCGCCGGCGTGGAAGAGCAATTAGGGCTTCAAAGGTAAGCCATCGAAACTCTTCTTTCCTCTTGATTCATGGTTGGGTTCTTGTTGATTCATGGGTTAGCGCTCTATTCTGGTGTTGTGTGATCCGTGATCTCCATTGATTGAACCCTTCTTGATCCGATCAGGAGGCGAGGTCCTGTTCTGTGAAGGCGATCTTGGATTCCCTCTGTGTCGCTGCTGATTGAGGTCTCGGGTGAATTGGGAAAGAACTCCAGCAGAGGTTGCTGTGAGTTTTCTGATCCAGCAAGGTGAAGATCTGTTTTGGTTCTTGCTGTGGTGTTTTTGGCTTCGGCAGACACCTCATCCAGCCAGCTCAGTTTGGATCGGCAGTCATCCATACCTCAGTGTACTTGATACAGCACCTAGTTCAGCTGGGAATTGAGGTATGTGTAGGGATTTTGATACATGTGTTAGATGATTAGGTATGATCTTGATACCTATTGATAATTAATTATCATTAGGTTGTGTAGATTAATTAGGTTATATGGATTTAGGTTTGATTTGCTAATCTAGTGGTTGATTAGGGATTAGGAAACTATCCTTAGTCAACCGTTAGAAAGGTTGTGGGATATGGTTTAGGGTTGTTCCTAAATTTCTACTTAAGCTTTATTTAGCTATTTGTTAGTATTCTAGCTAAATAAAAGGTAAATGTATTTACACAGGACTCTGATTCGAGACGAGCATCTCGATATTGGATTAGGACCGGATTGTACCTTCTATTCGAGGCGGGTACCCTTTGACTTATCTTTTGATACTGTCTTATGATATGTATAGTTTATATATAGTTACTAGTGATAGGTGGTAGATTTATTTCTTCCCTGGTCTTAGCTAGTTGATACCTATCGCATGCTTCATCTGTTAGTTGCTTTACTTCAGGATTGGATATTTACCTCTTGCCATGTGTATATATGTTCATTGAGATGCATATCTATAGTGCTCTACTCTACTGGATTGGTTGCTTACATGTGTGATACATGCTCTTGGATTCATGTTACTTACATCATTGTTATATGTGATGTCTTTGGATTTATGCTGTTTTTATCATGATTATATATATATGCGTTTACCTTTTGGACACACACATATATGGAGGAGGCTATGTTCAGGTATGACATACTGTAGCATCATGCACCATCCTGCATGATTGCATGCTGGGCGATTGACGACTCCATTATTGTTAGCGGCACAGCACCCAGGGTGTGTATGGCAGTTGCTCTGTTGGCTCCACTGGTGCTCATGGGTAGCGCGACTGCAGCGTGGTTGCAGGCGGGATCCTCCCGTCATCGCGTCCGGGAGTTGAGAGCATTGCGCTCCCTCACTATGTTTGAGGTAGGAGGATAGGTGTACTCCGACAGCATCCCGTCCACTCGGTCACTCTTGAGGGGTAGTGATGGCAGAGTGCACGGTGTCACAACCCTACCCACGCGGTCTCACCATTGTGTGTGAGATCTGATGGCGTCGGGGTGACCATGTCATATCGCATCATATGCACAGATTGCATTTATTGTGATTGTTGCATATTGGATGATGCACTTGGGTGACTGCATATGATTGACATGCATACAGGATACATGCGTATTTGTCCTGACTATCTTTATCTGTGTATGTCCACAGTCATTCGCCCAAGCCTCGCAGGTGAGTACAGTTTATTTCAGTTATGCATTTCTTATTATTCTTGCTGTAAACTGTATTACATGCTTCTGGTTACTCATTACAGTTTATTCAGCTATGCATACCTGTTATATTGTTAGGAGACTGTACTGTAGGTCCTATGGTTTAGGAGACTGTACCTTAGGATATTACTGGTAGTTATATGTTGCTGTACATATCTATTGGATTACCTGCTGAGTTCTTTGAACTCACCCCGTTGTTACTATTTTTTTCAGGTTGAGGTCGTCGGGAGATATTCCAGTCGCTAGCCCCGTTATCGCGAGGATTTTCTTTGTTGGATTATATTTTGCTTTTGCATCTTATATACTTGTATTGTGGGTTTGTATCGTGGACTTTACATTGAACATTCGGGTTTGCCACTTTTGTTTTCCGCTGCGGTCGTATTTCCATTACTTCGTGGATTTGTTTCTTCGTTGTAGTGGAGTAGGCTGTTTACATATATCTTCGAGATTTTTATATCGTCTTTCCTTATTAAACTGCGTGGATTGATTATATGTTGAATTATGTGGAATGTTGATATAAACTGCGTGGCTTGTTCTTTTGTATTGTATTATTCCGGCCGTGTGTGGCCGAGGTATGGAGATATATGTATACTGAGCTTCATATTGTCCGCCGTACAGGGGAGATGCTGCCGAAATTTCTTCGGACAGGGACTACCTGGGGCGTGACAACTTCTACTCCAAGGCCACGCTCGTTGAGTGTTTACATTGGGCAACAACTATAATCTCGAAAAAGTATTATAAATTATTTATAATTAAAAGTTGTAAAAACTTATATTGACAATAATAAAACTAAGTTTGAGGCTCCTGGTCGTCAAGGACTTGCTACAGCTTTTCTGGATCATCTATTGAGCAGCACGAAGAAGATTGATCGCTTAAGAGTTGATTCTTTGAGCTGCTGGTCGAATACCCCATATAAAGAGTGATGGAGGCACTTCAAAGCCCCTTGAGGGCGCCTCCAATAGCCGAGTCAACCGCGCGTGGATAAGTAGTGAAGCAGTCTTCGCTTATCCTGTTGAAGGCGCCTCTATCACCCTTGAAGGCTCCTCCAAGCCTGTCTGAGGCGACTATAGCTCCGTTCGAGGTGCCTCCAGCTCTGCTGCATGCGCTGCATCTACCTTGCACCTGAGGCACCTCAAGCTCCATGAGGGCGCCTCGGGTACTGTTCATCCGAGGCTAATCTTGCTCCTTTGTCCCTGCAAAACATGTTAGTCCACAAACCAACCACATATCCTGCAAAACAAAATTTGCACACACAATAAACATAATAATATAAAAGTTTGATAGTCACGAGCTGTCCGGTTCTGACTTCGAATTTTCGACCGAAAACCCTAGGTCGAACCGACGCCTACTGTTCCCTCTTCTAGGGAACGCGTTCTCACCTACTCCACTCAGGAGAGTATACCTGATGCCAGTCCGGTCCTTCAAACTGACTAAACTTTTCGCCTAAGGTTACCACCCCTAGGACCTAGGGTTACCACCCCCTAGGATTTTTCGTCACCTAGAGTTACCACCCCCTAGGACTTAAGGTTACCCCCCTTAGGATTTCCACCACCTAGGGTTATCACCCCCTAGGACCTAAGGTTACCGCCCTTAGGATTTTCCTCCACCTAGGGTTACCACCCCCTAGGACCTAAGGTTATCCCCTAGGGGTTTCCACCTGCCTAACCGTAATTATGACTTCCCTGCAAACTCATTCAACATATCAGATAACAAATAACCTTAACTTTGAATCCCTTTGCCATTATCAAAACTGAGGTTCGATCGTCGGATGCTTCCCGCACCAACAATCTCTCCCTTTTTGATTATGGCAACTAAAATTCAAAGTTAAGAAAAGAGATACAATAAAAAAATGTTATAAACCATCTCTAGCATAAGCATAAATTTGATAAATTTAGCACAAGCATAAATTTGATATAAAGCTCCCCCTTAATATAAGTTTATAAAAACTCTTCCTTAATAAAAGCTCCCCTGAATTTAAATTTTCAAAATTTTAAATTTTCTTTGAATTTGAATTTTCCTCTACTCTCCCCCTTTGCCATATATCAAAATAAGCAAGAGAGTAAAGAAAAAAAAATGAGTTAGCTAGTTTTGAAAAATCTTATCTTTTCAGAAATAATTTTTATCTTATCTTTCAAAAAGAAAAGTAGAGATTTTACTTAGCTTTTAAAGAGGCAATTTTTTTTTAGAAAAATAAAGGATTTTTAATAGAGGGTTAACCATACTTGATAAACACTTTTCCTTTTAGAGTTAATTTTCTTGTAAACCTTTTAGCTAAGTAAAAAGTTGTCACAAGTTTTGAAAGCTTTTACCTGGTTAAATTTGAAAACTTTTTGAAGAATACTTAGTTATATGTTAAAACTTATTAGTTAAGCTTTGAAAAGTTTTAAAAACTGCTAGTTAAATTTGAAAAACTTTTTGAAAGTGAAATTTAAAAGGCTCTGAAAAATACTTATCATAAAAATTTTCCTTTTTAGAAATTACTGAAAAACTTTAGCTAAGAAATAGTTATTTTTAACTTGAAAGATAACTTAGTTAATTTTTGAAGAACTTTAAAAAAATACTTAGTTAGATTTGAAAAGCTTTAAATACATAATTAAATTTGAGAAAAACTTTTAAAAGAATACTTAACTAAATTTTCACAAGCCTTTGAAGAATACTTTAAAATGATTTTGAAAAGAACTTAATTTGAAAAACTTGTAAAATTTTAACTAAGGTCATTTTTTAAAAAATTGTTCCTTTACACAAATTCCTAAAGTCCAAGCATGAGTAAAAATATCACTTAATACTTAATTTTTTTGGCCATATGTCTAACCATTAGCTACTAGCTATTTACCTAGAGAGCAATAGTTTTCACTTGGTTAGTCAAGTTAAGTTACTGATCCAGTTATATTTGACTAAGTCTGGATAACTTAACTTGATTACTGTTATTTGGTATTTAACGTCCAAACTTATGTCGATGCACAGACATAAGCATTCTTAAGTCTAGGCAGTACCCTATGCATCTCACACCATTCTAAATATTTTCAAACACAAGCAAATTAATCCTAGTGTGCTTGTGAGATGCTCTGGCTGGAACTAGGGGTACATGATTTCTAGGGGGTAAGTTCCTAGGTTAAGCCAGATTTTTGAAAAACTAATAAGAGGGGAATTTTGAAAAAATATTTTTCCTAGGATTTTTAAAGTCAAAACAGACAACAGACTAATTTAATGAACTTAGTATAAGTAGAAATAAGTGCTAATCACCTAAACATAACAACAAGCAAAATAAATCCTCCATACATGAAGTATAGGTATAATAAGTACAATGCAAGTATGACAGAGTATCAAATTGGAGGGTCGTCAGCTAGAGGAGGTGATGGAGGCTACTCGTGTATAAGCAACGCTCGACGAATCTCCTCCCGGAGAGAAGTGACCTCGGTGTGTAGTGTACGGAAGCCGTCCAAGACCAGCTGATGTGTCAACGTGGAGGTTCGCTCAAGACGAGCGAGTCTATCGTCAATGGATAATGAAGTGGAAGGTTGTGCTGGTGTCGAAGGCTAGGATAGATCGAGAGGCTCTCCAAATAACTCATCATGAGTGAACTCAAATAACTCCTCTCGTCCCTCAGGTGGCTTAAAGAACTCATCTAGGGCTAGGCCACCTCCCTCGACTGGAGCAACTGGCTCATCCTCAACTGGATCGGCTGGCGGAGGCCCACCTCTCCATGCTAGGACCCCCTAAGCAGTGATATCTATATGCGCTAATCTAAGATGACGCTGCCCAAACTCATCATAATGTGTAAGGGGAACAATCATCCCCCGAGTCACATCTATGCCCTCTATCGACGAGAAGATGGAAGTCAGCACATGGCAATAGGGCATGTGGACTACTCGGGATGTGACGAGACTAGCCACATTAATAATGTTATAGAACATATGCAATGCAATGTTTATATCTAGATGATGACATAATACATATAAAAAGAAAGAATGAGATGGACACATCTTCGGGATGTCCCGAGATGTGATGGGTAGAATGCATGCAGTCAGGACTCTATACATGATGTAGTCTTGTACCCTAAGAGACATCGACCTGAAGTCAGAGACTCCAAGTGGTCTCTCCCCCCCAAAAAAATACTCATAGAGTGTATCTAGAGTAATGTGGGAGTAGGGCTCACCAAATGGCAGATCCCTACCAGGGTAGCACAGGAAAGGGCATGCTGACTGTCTAAGCTCTAAACTAGTACGTAATAAAGAATGAGTAAACTGGATGTCCTTTCCACCAACTCTAGTGGAATAGACTAAATCATCAACCCTCTCAAGGTTGTTGTAAAACTGGCCACATAAATCTTGGTTTACCGCACTACTGCAGTAAACCAGTCTATCCAGGTGATAGTGTGCAATCATCTGAATGATAGACTGACAATAACTAGTGAAAAAAGATCTACTTAAGTATCTACATTTAATCACAGAGTATGAATGCTCAATAAACTAAGCCTATGCTACTCAGTGGGGAACCTAGTATCGGCAGAAGGGGCAATGCCCGATGTGGATGCAACACTGCATCGTTTCCTAATTTTACCCATATAAGCATAAAATAGTAAAACAAGCACAAAAAATACATATAAAATGATTAAAAATGGATTAGGGTATACCTAGAAGGCATTGTTGGGTTTAGGTGAGAAAAACTTGGGTTGAAGGCGCCTTGGAAGGAAGAAATCGTCGGTTTGGTGCGTGGAAATCGCGAGCAAAAGACTAACAGAATTAGTTCTGTTCGCTGTAAATTTTACGGTTGAGAGCGCCTTCAAGGTCTTTGAAGGCGCCTTGGAGGTGTTGATTGAGGCCCCTCGGAGATGATCCGAGGAGCCTTAAAATGGGTCGGCGGGAGTTTTACAGCCTTTCTCGAGGGCGCCTCCCTTGTGTGGGAGGCGCCTCGGAGAGGCGCATGAGGTATTTAAAGATTTTTTTAAAAAAAAGTTAAATAAGTTTTAGAAAGATTTTTAAATAAGTTTTAAAAATATTTTTAAATAAGTTTTTAAAGAATTTTAAATAAGTTTTAGAATAGATTTTAAAAGATTTTTAAATAGGTTTTTAAAATATTTTTAAATAGGTTTTAAGAAGATTTTTAAACAAGTTTTAAAAAGATTTTTAAATAAGTTTTAAATGATTTTTAAATAAGTTTTAAAAATATTTTTAAAATATTTATTAGATTAGATAATTGGATTATTAAGTTAATTAATTAGATTAAATTATTAAGTTAGTTAAGTCGATTAAATTATTAAGTTAGTTAATTCTATTAAATTATTAAGTTGATTAATTCGATTAAATTATTAAGTTAGAAATTATTAAATTGATTAAATAGATTAAATTATTAAATTGATTAATTAGACTAAGTTCAACCTAGATCCATCTCACCCGATTCTAAATTGTCAATCAGGGAACCTTAAGTAGTTTTGTGAGATGGTTATCTTTAATTTAGATTATTTCTAAGGATTAATTTACATTTGAGTTAAACTTAGATTTTTCAATTGGTTAATTAAATATACATTTTGAAGATCGGCTCCCAGGCTGTGGCGAAGCACTAAGCCTTCTTGGGTATGGGATCATCCATCACTTCTAGACAGAGCCTTTCAAAGAAAATATATATTTAATTTTCCTTTTAAAACCTCTAGGTTTAACTAAACAAGTGTAAATTACGCCTAGGTCCTTAAACTATCCTAGTTTAATCATGCTTATTACCAAAAAAAAAATAAAGAGACATCAAACAATTCTAGAGATAGTTTTTCTATTGGCTCCCCCTGGATCATAGCCTCGATATGGTCTATCAAGGAAATGGACTGGATCCTTGGGGACCCAATATTGACCAAGTCCAACTTGATTAACCAAGTTGGACTTAGGTACCCATGCTTAGACTATCTTTCTATTTGGTCTGTTAACAAGTGATAAATAAGATCGATATTTCTTTTTAGTTCTAAATCCTAACCCTGATCGATTGTATACGACTTTCTGATTTCCAAGAATCAAGTCAAGATTCTTGGAACCCAGTATAAACCGTTCCAATGTAACTTTCAAATCCTTGATTTGAATTTTCAGGCTGAAATTCTCTTCTTCAAGCTTTTGGACTTTAGTTGAGGTTCCAATCTGAACCAATTCAGTCAAGGATTCGAAATTAGTCACTTCTTTAAGGGAGGTTACCTCCTTTAGAAGCGATTGATCCGAATGTTGGACTTAGCTAATTTTTGTATTAAGTAATTGATTAAATTGTATAAATGATGCATACTTACAGAGGAGTTTAGCCTTTCGGAAATGGATACGGATCCGTGACTTCTCTTGGACTCAGCTTCCGATTCGTCCTCGCTTCTGGATTCGCTGATTTGATCCCAGGCCGTCATTGCGAGAAAACTCGTCTGTTTAAGTTCTTCGTCATCGGACCCTTCTGAGGATGACTCATCCCAAGTCGCCTTCAGGGACTTCTTCCTTCTTGGCTTTTTTGTATCTTTCTAGTTCGGGCAATTGGCCTCTATGTGCCCTTCTGGTTGCATCCGTAGCATGTCACCTCAAACTTTACCTTTGAGTTTGGTTGGACCTCTTTAGATTGGATGACCTTTCTGACATCCTTATTATTGAAGCCCTTCATCTTTTTGTAGAGCTTCCTCACTAGGTTGACGAGTTCTGCCGTGAGCTCGTCGTCGTCCGAATCTGGTTCTTCTTCTGACTCCGGTCTGATTCTGTGCTTTGTTTTAGTTTCCCGGGTTCTTCCTGTACCTACAACCAAAGCTACACCTTTCTCGACCGGACGTGAGTTAATCTGTTCATGTAATTCGAATTCCGCAAATAGCTCATCTAATTTTATTGAAGAAAGGTCCTTAGAAACCTTGTAAGCATCTACCATGGATGCTCACAAGGTATTCCTCGGAAAAGCGTTTAGAGAATACCTGATTACATCTCTGTTTTCTACCTTCTGTCCGATTGCATGTAGACCATTGAGTAGTAGGTCTTGTATCTGGGCGTGGAGTTGGATAGCCGTCTCATTTTCCTGTATTTTAATATTATATAGTTTATTGAATATTAAATCTCTCTTGCTTACCTTGGTGTCGGGCGTTCCTTCATGAAGCTCGATCAGCTTCTCCCAAAGTTCCTTAGCACTCAAGAATAGACCGACACGGTTCAACTCCTCCTTCGATAATCCGCACTGGAGGGTCTAGGCCGCCTTGGCATTTGCCTCTACCTTTTTTATAAGAGTCGCGTCCCAGTCCTCGTATGATATTGGTTTGCCAGCGCCTAGGGGTGAGCATTCGATTAATTCGGTTAATTTGATATTAATTTTGTATAAATTCCTTTTATTGTTATTTTAAACAAATTTAGTTAATTCGGTGTTAACTGAAATAACTAATTCGGTTAATTCAATTTTAGTAAAACTTTGATTTGATTTGGTTAGCCAACATTAAATCAGTTTTCGGTTAATTCGATTAATTTATATACCGAATTAACCGAATGCTCACCCCTACGAGTGCCGTTAGTTGGTAGTTAAAACCTGGTTTTGACGATCATCCAAACTTCAAAGTGAGTCTAGAGATACGCCTCTATCCGACCCTTCTAGTAACCGAAGTCATCTCTGGTGAAGAGCGGTTGGCGATCAGTGTTATACCCTTCTTGAAGAGCCATGTAAAAATTCTTGCACAGAAAAACAAACAGAAAACGAGTCCTAGGATTTGATCCTGGATTAGCAGTGTGGTATAAAGTAAAAATAAATTACGATCTTAAGTGGTGTTGCACCAGCTTTGAGACAAATCCGATTATAAAGGAAAATTGGATCGAAAGACGGCAAGAATACCGATTCCGATCGACTCCAAAAAATTGAAATCACCACGAAAAGAATGCTTGATTGGTGGTTGCACCAAATCAAGGCGACCCTGCTCTGATACCAATTGTTGGATCGAGAAGCGCTAGAGGGGAGTGAATAGCGCTCGTGGCTTTCACACGTTTCAGATTCGGAAAACGAACGAGTATTAAGTAGCGGAATTAAAAGAAAAACAATCACGAACATAAGTTATTTACTTGGTTCGGAGCCTAGGGTGACTCCTACTTCAAGGCCCATGCTCGTTGAGCGTTTACGTTGGGCAACAACTATAATCTGGAAAAAGTATTACAAATTGAGTACAATTAAAAGCTGTAAAAACTTATATCGACAACAATAAAACTAAGTTTGAGTTTGATCGCTTACGTCGGGGACTTGCTACATCTTTTCTGGATCGTCTATTGAGCAGCACGAAGAAGATTGATCACTTAAGAGTTGATTCTTTGAGTTGCTGGTCAAATACCCCATATAAAGAGTGTTGGAGGCGCCTCAAAGCCCCTTGAGGGTGCCTCCAATAGCCGAGTCAGCCGCGCGTGGATAAGCAGTGAAGCAGTCTTCGCTTATCCTATTGAAGGTGCCTCCATCACCCTTGAAGGCGCCTCCAACTCCGTTCGAGGTGCCTCCAGCTCTGCTGCGTGCGCTGCATCTGCCTTGCACCCGAGGCGCCTCAAACTCCATGAGGGTGCCTCGGGTACTGTTCATCCGAGGCTAATCTTGCTCCCTTGTCCCTGCAAAACATGTTAGTCCACAAACCAATCACATATCCTGCAAAATAAAATTAGCACATACAATAAACATAATAATATAAAAGTTTGACAATCACGGGCTGTCTGGTTCTGACTTTGGATATCTGACCAGAAACCCTAAGTCGAACCGACGCCTACTGTTCCCTCTTCCAGGGAACGCGTCCTCACCTACTCCACTCAGGACAGTATACATGATGCCAGTCTAGTCCTTCAAACCGACTGGACTTTTCGCCTAGGGTTACCACCCCCTAGGACCTAGGATTACCACCCCCTAGGATTTTTCACCACCTAGGGTTACCACCCCTAGGACCTAAGGTTATCCCCTGTTAGGATTTTCACCACCTAGGGTTACCACCCCCTAGGACCTAAGGTTACCGCCCCTTAGGATTTTCCTCCACTTAGAGTTACCACCCCCTAGGACCTAAGGTTACCCCCCCCCTTTTAAGTTTTTCCACCTGCCTAACCGCAATTAGGACTTTCCTGCAAACTCATTCAGCATATCAGATAACAAATAACCTTAACTTTGAATCCCTTTGCCATTATCAAAACTAAGGTTCGATCATCGGATGCTTCCCGCACCAACACCTTCCACCGAGTGGGTTGAAACCTCGACGCCAGCTCCCGCTACGACAACCGTTCCCCTTACATCATCTGATTAGACACCATCCCTATCCAGTCTACCACAGTGAACTATTTGCGTGCCGCCAGTTGCTTTCATGTTGCCACCGCCGAAGATTCAAAAGTATGGCATCCGGCTGGCGTCAACGTCTCGACCGTCCGCCAGAGCTACCTCGGCCCTATCAGCCCCGAGCGGCCGACGCCACATAACGACGGTTATCCATCTTCCAACTGAGGAATGACGTGAGTCAGACAGTGCTGACTCCTGAGCCCCCAAGCACCAGATAATCATTCAGGGACCGCTTGCACAAATATGGGCTAACACCCAAGCCCTTGCAGCGGTCATGCCTCTGGGGGCACTCACGGACAGTCATACCCAGATGTCCACTGGGATAAGTTTTTGTATGTTCTTAATTTATCTCCGATCGACTCTTATAATTTCCTGGTTCCTCGTAGTATTGGGTGGACAGCTTGACAATGTGTCAAAGGCTTGCTTTTTTAGAGGAGAAAGTTAAGCAGTTGAGAGTGCCAAGCAACCAATCATCTGCTTCTCAGGTGCAGCTGGAGCAGATGAATGCTGAGATGGCTCAACTAAGAGCCAATTTGGCTAAGAGCACCGAGCAGCTAGAGGCGGAGAAGGGAAAAAATGTCGAGCAGGCCACCCAATTAGCTTGGCTTAATAAACAGACCAGCACCTTTGAATCCAAAATCCATTCGGCCAACACTAGGAAACTTCGGGCTATCGAAGATCTGGAGATAAAAAATAAAGAATTTCAAGTGTTGGCCCAGAACTTGAAGGAACGAGAGGTTACCCTGAAGGCAAAGCGGGATGGACGATCGGCCGAGCAGACTGTCGCAAAAGCCCGGCTCACTGCAAAAGACAAGGAGCCCGGCTCGCTGCAAAAGATAAGGAGCTGGCGACACTAAAGGTAGAGTTGGATGCTTCCCGAACGGTGTTAGAGACTTATCAGGAGGCCGAGTTAAGTAGGTTCGAGCTTATGAAGCGATCCTACATTCGCTCAGATGCTTTTATTGGCAAGATCGTCGATTGGGCACTTCGTCTGTTCGACCTTGCGATCGACGGGATGCTTAACCAACTCAAGGAAGGTGGCTACCTCCCCGCCGCTCTGACAAGCAATGTTATCAGTCGGGATAAGCAAACTGAGTCGCTGCCTGACGATGCCTTGGATTATCTGAGTGATCTTGCTCGAGCGAATAATTTTTGTATTGCCCTTCATGCATGTTTGTAATCCTTATGCAAGTGTTAATGAATGATCACTCATCCGGTGATCTTTGTCCGTTCATCCCCTCATTGTCATTCGACATCTTTTCGATTTGACTTGCATTTTAGTCGTTCACGTGTTGCCGCGCAAACTCGAGTGAAGCTGTAAGTTTTTTACACTTTAAGTGTGGCTTTATGTCCCTCCGATCGGTCACCGTATTTTGAAAACTTGGAGCTTTTGAGTAGTGCGTGTTCCCGGTCGGTTATTTTTAGTCAATACTATTCTTCATCGGACCTGAGTATAAAATCAACGCTCGAGCGCTTATTGAGATAAGGATTTAAAGTTACCGCTCGACCATTGATGGAGACAAGGGTTTAAGGTCGTCACTCGACCTTTGATGGAGACAGAGGTTTAAGGTCACCGCTTGACCGCTGATGGAGATAGGGGTTTAAAGTTGTCGCTCGACCGCTGATGGAGACAAGGGTTTAAGGTCGCCGCTCGACCGTTGATGGAGACGGAGAATTTAAGGTCACCGTTCGACTGTTGATGGGGACAGGAGTTTAAGGTCGCCGCTCGACAGCTGATGGAGATAGGGGTTTAAGGTCGCCGGTCAACCGCTGATGGAGACAGGGTTTCAAGGTCGTTGTTCGACTGTTGATGGAGATGGGGGTTTAAGGTCGCTGCTCGACCGTTGATGGATACAGGAGTTTAAGGTCATCGCTCGACTACTGATGGAGACAAGGGCTTATAGTCGTCGTTCGACTTTTAACTTGGCCTGGTCAGCCCAAGAGTCTAGAAAAGCTTTGATTTTTATTCATGTCGGCCCTGCATCTAGAAGGCATATACATGTACATTTATATTTGTTCACGCACCTCTCACCCAGACTTGTAGGATTGGAGATGATTCACGCTCCACGACCGCTCGAGTCGTCTCCCATTTTCATCTTCCAAGTAATAGGCCCCCGAGCGGAGTTTCTATACGACCTTGTAAGGTCCCACCCATGGTGCCTTGAGTTTGGTGACATCACCGACCGGCTTGATTTTCTTCCACACCAGATCATCGACCTGGAAGGACCTCAGGATCACCCTCCTATTGTAGTTCTACTACATCCGTTGTTGATAAGCCATTAACTGAACGACCGCTTTATCCCGCATTTCATCCACCAAGTCGAGCACCATTAACCTTCGCTCGCCATTTCCCTCGTCGTAGAGTCGCACCTAGTCAGATTCTACTCTAACCTCTACAGCAACCATCGCTTCTCCTCCGTACACCAACTGGAATGGTGTTATGCCGGTTGCCTCCTTTGGAGTTGTGAAAAACGCCCACAAGACACTTGAGAGCTCGTCCACCCAACTATCTCCTATGCGGTCGAGCCGAGTTCGTAAGCCTCTGAGGATCTCCCGGTTTTTTACCTCCGTCTGGCCGTTGCTCTAGGGGTAGGCGACTGAGGTGAAGACCTACTGGATGTCATAGTTTTTACACCACTCCCTTAGCTTCTGAGACGAGTCGGTGGGGGATGCCGAACCGACAGAGGATGTTCTGCCATATGTACTTGATGACCATCTGCTCACTTACCTTTACCAGGGGCTCAGTCTCCACCCATTTTGAAAAGTAGTCCACAGCAATGAACAAGAACCTTCGCTAACCTGCCACCATGGGAAATGGTCCCACCTGTCACAAGTCAGTTGACACGGTGTCGGTCAAAGTCAAGGCGGGCAACGCCAAGGCTTACGGAAAGAGCCTCGACCAAAGGTGACTATCTGGTTATCCCGAGAGAATCACCTGGCTGGCCAGACGAATGGCATGGGTCGGTCGGACGAATAGATGAACTCATAGCCGATTGTTTTGGTTGGCAGGAAAACGAGCCACTTAGACCGCTCGTTCGGCGCAAGGAATGACACTTTCGACAGGAAGACGAGTCGCTCGGACCGCCTGTTCGATGCAAGGAATGACATTACATAAGAGGGGACGCGAAAATAAAAGAAAACACTCCATCTATTATTAAATATAAAGAAGTCAAGACAAAGAAGAATACTCCATCTATCATTAATGCATGGAAGTCAAGATTGTAGGATCGAAAAGAATTTAGATATCTCCACAATGGTATGATATTGTCCACTTTGGGCCTAAGCTCTCATGATTTTTCTCTTGGGCTCTACCCAAAAGGCCTCATGCCAATGGAGATATCTTTTCTCTTATAAACCCATGATCTTTCCCATGTGTTTTCAATGTGGGACTATGTTTGCAACATTAGCAATCCCCCCCCCTCAAACAAAGGACCACAGGCTTCCCACGTCCGATCCTCGACCCACCAGGTCTTCCTGCCCCTCGGTCCACCCGACCTACTAGAACTTCCTTGCCTAGCCGCAACTAAGACTTCTTGCCTGGTGTCTGGTCCTCTTGATCCAAATATAGGAGCCCCCACTTTCTTTGTTCAAGGCCAATATTGTACCCACATGACTCAATTAGACCATAGCTCTTGTGCACAGTCGGCGATTAAACCTTCTAGCAGTCCGGACTCTGATACCAATTGTAGGATAAAAAAGAATTTAGGTATCTCCATAATTGCATGATATTATCCACTTTGGGCCTAAGCCCTTATGGTTTTGCTCTTGAGCTCTACCCAAAAGGTCTCATTCTAATGGAGATATCTTTTCTCTTATAAACTCATGATCTTTCCCATGTGTTTTCAATGTGGGACTATGTTTGCAACCTTGCAACCCCAACAAAGAAGAAGAAACCTTTATCTGACAATTAATATCATTAAATAAGGGCAGATGAATGATCACAGAGAAAGGTATAAAAGGGTACGCCAGGTATGAGGAAAGGCAATATTTATCTATTTCTGGATTACTCATTCTCTCTTCCTGATTCTATCTTGATCGTCAAAGGGCCAACGCCAGGGACCCCTTCCCTGGGTTAGTTTTGTTTTGTAGGATTGAGGTCTTCATCCCGTAAGTAGTCACTCCATCCCTGGCTTTCCAGCTTCCCTCATTCGGACAGGATCTTTTTGGTACAATCTGTGAGAAAATAGCCTGCATCCAGATAAGAAGATGGAATACGCTAGACGACTCACAATAGTGACGCTAATGCAAGAGGATCTCGATGCACTAATACAAGCTCGAGTGACAAAGATATTGGAGCAACAGCAATAGGCGTTGGCCTATCGCCCGACGTATGAGCCTGCTGCCTCTCCAGCAAGTCGACAGGATGAAAGATGAGATCGAGTGGATCAACTTTCCGCTCGGAAGCCAAATAGGAGACCAATCGGCTCCTATGGGGACGCCCATAATACACCAGTCCCCTTCAATCGAGCGTCATCGTAGGCTCCCCCAGAAGAAAGGGGTCGAATGGATAGAGACTGAGGATCTTCCTCGAATGAGGCACCCGTGTAGGATGCACGAAAGGGAAAAGCGCCAAGGGAAGATAACTCGCCCGAGCGGGTCAAACAATAATTTTCGAAGGGGATCCTAAATGACCCACTGCCAAAGCATTACACCCCGTTGACGATCGGGAAGTACAATGGAGCAACCGATCCCGATGACCATTTGGCCAAGTTTGACAATGCGGGCACCCTACACCGGTACACGAACGGGGTGAAATGCCGAGTCTTCCTTACCACTCTATCTCGATCGGCGCAATGATCTTTCAAACGGTTGTTGAATAACTCAATCCACAGCTTCAAGAACTTCCGAGCGACATTCTTACATCACTTTGCTAGTAGTAGTTGCCACCAAAAGACAAACGTGAATCTATTCTCACTGAAGCAAGGGCCCCGAGAGACCCTAAGGGCCTATATCCAGCGCTTCAATCAGGTGGCGATGGACATTCTAGCAGTCTCCTTAGATGTGTTGGTGAACGTCTTCATCCAAGGGCTCACTGAGGGAGAGTTCTTCCGATCGCTCATTCGGCGACCGCAGAAGGACTTTGGTCATCTCCAAAAGAAGGCCAACGAATACATTAATGTGGAAGAAGCTCAGGCGGTAAGGAAGAAGGAGACGGTCGTCGAGCCCGCTGGAGCATCCGAGCGGTGTCAACCGAGCAGTCATCAACCACCTAAAGGACCTTGGTTGGGAGCCCCTTCACACTAGGAGACTAAGCCACATGCCGTACAGTAGGTGGCTGCCACTTGTCCAAAAGGCAAGAGGTGGGCACCGATGTTTTGCACCTTCCACCAGTCGACCACCTACTACCAGAAGATTAAATTTTCGGTGGACGGTAAGGTAGGAGAAGTCAAAGGAGACCAGTTAGACTCTCGACGATGCTACGTCGAGATGGTCAAGCCTGAAGCAAGAGCCGCTCGAAAAAACCCGCGTTTGGAGGTAAACGCCATCATTGAAACCCCCCCCCCCCCCACGCTGGTTTATGAAGAAAAAGAAGAAGTTCAGATCCACCCTAATTGCCTGGAAGCAACTACCTTTGTTGTTGCCGATCTAGAGAGCGAGAAAAAGGCGGAGTTGGTAGCCTACCTCAGACAAAATCATGATGTGTTCGCTTGGGTGACACATGAGCTTTCTGGCATTTCGCCAAGTGTGGCTCAGCACGAGCTACACGTCCGACTGGACCCTCTACCAATAAAATAAAAGAAAAGGGACTTCAGGACAGAACAAAACTTGGCCATCCGAGCAGAGATAGAGAAATTGCTGAAGGCCAACTACACACAGGAGGTACAATTTCTGAGCTGGCTTGCTAACATCGAATTGGTCCCCAAGCCGAGCAACAAATGGAGAGTTTGCATAGACTTTCATGACTTAAATAAAGCATGCCCGAAGGATTTCTATCCACTACCCCGGATAGACCAGATGGTGGACTCTACGACAGGCTGCGAGCTGATCTGCATGTTTGACGCATATCAAGGTTATCACCAAGTATCGCTCACCCAAGAAGATCAAGAAAAAGTCAGCTTTATCATGACTGACGGAATATTCTGGTATAACGTCATGCCGTTCGAACTAAAGAACGTCAGCACCACCTTCGAGAGGCTCATGAACAAGGTGTTACGGCGGTAGATCGACCGCAACATAGAGGTATATGTTGACGATATATTAATAAAATCTCCAAGAGCTATTGATCTTTGAATAAACATCAAGGAGACCTGCCAAACTCTGAGGGCTTATGGAATAAAGCTGAACCCGAACAAGTGCCTATTCGGCGCCAAGAGCGGATGATTCTTGGGGTACATCGTCATCGAGTGGGGGATCGAGGCGAATCCGAGCAAGGTCAAGGTGCTACGTCAGGCGACAAATCATCCAACCAGAACCTACCATTCTTCAAGGTGCTACGTCAGGCGACAAAATTCCAATGGGATGCGGAGTGCAATCGGGCATTTGAAGAGCTCAAAGATTATCTCAACTCCTTGCCTATATTAGCTAAGTCGAGCACAGGAGAGCCGCTCTTGATCTATCTGTCGTCCACCGAGAATATAGTCGGCTCGGCATTAGTTAATAAAAATGGGTAAGAGCAACAGTCCTTGTATTTTTTAAGTTATATATTGAAAGACGTCGAATCCCGCTACACTGGTTTGGAAAAGTTAGCTTACGCTTTGGTACTAGCCGATCGGAGACTCCGCCCGTACTTCCTCTCCCATCCAATCATCGTGATGACCAACACTACCTTGGGAAGAGTCCGCCTCAACCTAGAAGCATCTAGCTGGTTGATCAAGTGGACAATTGAACTAAGTGAGTTCGATATCCAATATCAGGCCCGAATGGCGATAAAAGCTCAGGCCTTGGCTGATTTCATCACAGAAATCTAGAATGATGAGCTCAAAGCAACTTGGAGAATATATGTTGATGGCTCTTCCACTCGACAAGGCAGCGGGATCAGCATCCTGCTCATTTCCCCAAGGGAAGACTGAATGTAACTTTTCGTTCGGCTGGATTATCACGCCACCAACAATGAGGCTAAGAATGAAGCTTTGATAGCTAGCTTGCAAGCAGCACGGCATGTTGGAGCCACAAAGGTCCTCATTCACTCGAACTCCCAGTTGGCCGCCCAGCAACTGGCAGGGATGTTCGAGATTAGTAGCTCCCAACTCAAGTTATATGCAGAAGCATTCGAGAAGATAAAGACAAATTTTCAAAAAGTCACTGTACATAAGATCCCTCGATCGAACAATCAAGTAACAGATGAACTGGCTAAGTTAGATAGTTCATTATCACCAGTCATAATCAGTCAGCCGATTGAATAGGTTTCTTTGGTGGCGCATATTGACCGGATGGAGGGAGTTACCTTTCCGAGCGACTAGAGAACACTGTTAATCGGAGATCAGCTATACAAAAAAGCCTTCTCTAGGCCCTTACTCAAGTACGTTGGACCAGAGGACATAGCGTACATCTTGCAAGAAGTGCACCAAGGCTCTTGCAAGCATACATCTTGCGTTGAACCTAGCTCAAAAGATTCTCCTGGCCGGATACTTCTGGCCAACTCTCCAATAGGATGCCACTCGGACGACAGTCACATGCCTGTCCTGCCAAAAGTATCATAATATTTTGCATCGACCGACCGAAGAGATGAAGTCACCCACTGTATCTTGCCCGTTTGACCAATGGGGCATGGACATCATGGGGCCATTTCCCATGGTGACAAATCAGCGAAGGTTCCCGCTCGTTACTATGGACTACTTTTCAAAATGGGTGGAGGTTGAGCCCCTAGAAAAGATAAGTGAGCAGATGGTCATCAAGTTCATATGGTAGAACATCCTTTATCGGTTCGGCATCCCCCGTCGGCTCATCTTGGATAACGGGAGGTAGTTCGCGGGTCAGAAGCTCAGGGAGTGGTGCGAAGGCTATGGCATCCAGCAAGTCTTCACCTCAGTCGCCTACCCTAGAGCAACGTCCAGGCGGAGGTCACAAACTGGGAGATCCTTAGATGCTTACAAACTCGACTCGACCGCGCAGGAGGTAGCTGGGTCAACGAGCTCTCAAGTGTCTTGTGGGCGCTTCGCATGACTCCAAAGGAGGCAATCAGCGTAACACCATTCCAGCTGGTGTACGGAGGAAAAGTGGTGGTTCTTGTAGAGGTTGGAGTAGAATCCGACTGGGTGCGACTCTACGACGAGGGAAATGAAGAGCGAAGGTTAATGGAGCTCGACTTGGTGGATGAAACACGAGATAAAACGGTCGTTCGGTTAATGGCTTATCGACAGTGGATGCGGCAGAACTACAATATGAGGGTGATCCCGAGATCCTTCCAGGTCAGTGATCTGGTGTGGAAGAAAATCAAGCCGGCCGACAACGTCACCAAACTCGAGGCACCATGGGTGGGACCTTACAAGGTCGTACAGAAACTCCGATCGGGGGACCTATTACTGGAAGATAAAAACGAGAGACGACTCGAGCGGTGGTGGAGTGTGAATCATCTCCAATCCTACAAGCCCGGGTGAGAGGTGCATGAGAAAATATAAATGTATATGTATATGCCTTCTGGATGCAGGGCCAACATGAATAAAAACCAAAGCTTTTCTAGACTCTTGGGTCAACCAGGCCAAGTTAAAAGTCGAGCGATGACTATAAGCCCCTATCTCCATCAGCGGTCGAGCGGCATCCTTAAACCTCTATCTCCATCAACGATCGAGCAGCGACCTTAAACCCCCGTTTCTATCCACAAACGACGTCAAAATGATCCTGTCCGAATGAGGGAAGCTGGAAAGACGGGGATGGGGTGACTACATATTAAATGAAACCTCAATCCTGTAAAACAAAACCAAACCAGGGAAGGGGTCCTTGGCATTGGCCCTCTGACGCTCAAGTTAGAATCAGGAAGAGAGAATGAATAATCCAAAAATAGATAAATCTTGCCTTTCCTCATACCTGGCGTACTCTTTTATACCTTTCTTTGTGATCATTCATCTGTCCTTATTTAATGATATTAATTGCCAGAGGAAGACTTCTTCGTCTTGACTTTCATGCATTAATGGTAGATGGAGTGTTCTTCTCTTTCTTGGCTTCTTTATATTTAACGATAGACGGAATGTTCTCTTTTGTTTTCTCATCCCCTCCTGTGTAATGTCATTCCTTGCACCGGACGGGCAATCCAAGTGGCTCATCTTCCTGTCGACCGTGTCATTCCTTGCACCGGACGAACGGTCCGAGCGGCTCATTTTCTTACCGACCAAAACAACCGGCTACGGGTTTATCCATTTGTCCGACTGACCAATGTCATTCATCTGACCGGCTGGGTGACCCGCTCAGGATAACGAAACAGCCACCTTTAGCTGAGGTTCTTTCCGTAAGCCTCGACGTTGACCACTTTGACTTTGATCGACACCGTGTCAACTAACCCATGACAGGTGGGATCCCCCTTATCGCCGCATCACTTAGTATCCACCTCCTTGAGGTGACTAATCTAAGGGTCCAGACCATGGTCACACTTTGCACTATAAAACTTCTCCTTCTCGGATTAATACCGAAGCTGGAGAAACCTTACACAATAATCTATAAATCTTCCTCTCAACAGAACACCTCACAAGGAAGAAGAAGACAAGAGATTAGAGTTTTGAGTACACCTTCTTCTTCTTTGAGTGGCTTGAGATTGTAGCACTAGTGAGAACTTAAGCTTGAGCACTGGTGAGCAATGGAGAAAAATTGATCGCAATGGAATAGTGCCCAAAACAGGCTCGTCGAGCCTTCTTAAACCATTCGAGAAGGAGTCATTTTTCTTATCATTGTGTGAGTCTTAATCGATTAAGAATTGACCTTAATTGATTACCTATCATTAATCGATTAGAGTAGTCGATTTGGTACGTGTTTTATTTACACAACTCTTCCAAATCGCCTACCCTAGTCGATTAAGATCAATTATCTCAATCGATTAGGGATTATTCTATTTCGAGCAAAATGTCCCGTAAACGATTGAGCTAATCACTTAAGCTTCAAACAGAGACATTCTATTCGAATCAAAAGATACAGTAAGTGATTGATCTAATCACTTACCGAGTCCTAATCGATTAGGAAACCTTCTGTTTCAAACAGAAGGTTTGTTAAGCGATTGGCTCAATCGCTTAACATTTTCATAATCGATTAGTCATTTTTCTTAATCGATTAACACACTTACTTGTGTTGATTATTAGTTGCCTCTGTTAGTTAGAGTCCTAGAGCCAATCATATGATGATTGTTGTATGGACTCGATATATCATATTCCTATATATTTATAAAGACATTTCTTTATGGTTATTATACTTACTTATATTGCTATCAAATAACTAAGTATAATAGCGTCCATGAGTAGAAGGTTCTTATCTATATCAATTGATTGGTTGAATCGATAGTGAGATGATATAGAGAACACTACTCTTAATCATTCCTAGTAAAGTATTAACATTCAGGGATAATGTTAATGCGTTGAGACTAGCATGTAGGTCAACTCGATGACTTGATCTCACAAGTCATGGATATAGAGATATCAAGTTGACACATGGGTATGCATTAGAGAATGTCTACTGAATGACCCGCCATGAGAAAGTATCATGGATCATTATATGAGTGTCATATACTTTCTCATGTGACTATTAGTATGACTATGAGTCCTTGGCCCTGAAGTCACCATAGTTCCCTACATAAGGAGTTGCATACTTTGGCTTCGTCAAACGTCACCCGTAACTAGGTGGACTATAAAGGCGATTACTAGGTATGTAACAAATTATGCAGAGGGGTGTGAGTGATGTAGATGGAATCTATCCCTCCTATATAATGGGAGTGACATCATCATTCTTGATAGAGTGAGACCACTAAGTGCATGGCCATGCCCAAATGAGTCAATATGAGATATTGAGCTCATTTGATTAGAGTGAGTCTACTTAGAGTTCAAGATATAAATTGATTAGAGGATGACACGGTCTATGCCTCATTTGATCAATTTAGATATCAAGGATAGAAGGACATTGTCACATATTGTGAGAGTCACAATTAGTAGTCACAAAGGTGATGTTGGATCTCAACATTCTTGTAACTTGGGTAGTAATGATGTGTTGCTAGATACCGCTCATTACTTATGTTTCTAAATGGGTTTAAGAGCATTGCCAACGTTACAAGAACCTATAGGGTCACACACAAAGGGCAATTAGATGGAGATTAGGTTCATATGATAGACCAAGAGGATTAGGTTCATGTGATGAACCAAATTGGATTAAGAGTAATCTAAATTAGACTAATTGAGTTGGACTCAATTTGATTCATGTATTCAATGAGTCTAATTTAGATTATGACTCATTGAATCAATTTAATTTAATGGATAGAGAATCATTAAATCAAATTGACTTGAATCAATGGTTAGATTTGATCAACCATGGGAGATAAATGGGTCAAGTTTGACTTGACTTGAGAGGGAAGATGAAGAGTCAAGTTTGACTTGACCAAATGCCAACTCATTTGTGACTTGGCATGGGTCGGCCAATGATGGTGTTCCACACCATCAAGAGCCACCTCATTTGTGTGCCACCTCAAGAGGAAGACCAAGTGTAATGACTCTCGGTATTACATGGAGGTATAAAACACTCCATGTAATAATGTGGTCGGCCACACATTGATTCAAGGTAATCAAGGCTTCTTCTTCCTCCTCTCTTCTTTCTTGCTCTCCCTCTCCTTCATTGCCGTGACTCCTTTGGAGTGCTAGCACACTCTAAGGTGTTTTCTCCATTCTCTTGTCTGTGTGGATACGTATAGAGGAGTGTACGCTTGACACTCTTGAGATTCGGCAACCTTTTGGACGAGCGGGATAAGCGAAGGGCTTCGCAACAAGGGTAAAGCTTCTTGTTCATGTAGATCTAAGGTAGATCTAGGTTAGAAACATGTACATGATTTATTTTATATATCTTCGCACGGATCCATGGCAAGACTTCGAGGTTTCCGCAATGCAAAAAGTGATTTTTGCGGCTCGAAAGTCCCAACAGCCTAGCCAAGATTAGGTTCTCGACCTCCCTAGACTTCTTTTGCCTTACATCTGGACTTCTAACCTGCAAGGGCTTTTTCCTATGCCAAAGATCTGGTCCCCTGACCTTCTTGGACTTCTCTTGCCTTACATCCTGTCTTTTAACCTGCAAGGGCTTATTTTGCCAGGAATCCAGTCCTCAACCTTCTTGGTCATGCAAACTTGAAATCATATTAGATTCAATGTATTAGCCTAAACTTAAATAATTGTCAATCGAAATTTCTTCCTTAGGACATGATTGCATCAACAATCTTTCCTTTTTTGATATTTGACAATCTTTTTAAGTTTAGATTAATTTCTAACATAACATAAATATAAACAATAATGTATGAAGCTTATGAAGCCTATGTAAACTATATTGCATAAAATGTATAGCAAAATGTTATGCGATAGCATGAAACTTAAATGCAATATTTTCTCTCCCTTAGCAAATATAAAAAAAATGATACACAAGAGTATAAAATGAAGGAAAGAAGCGAAGCTCCCCCTTAAGCTATGCAAAGAGTCTAGATCACAAAAGCATGCATGCTCCCTCGAAACAAATACAAGGAACATAAACATAGTAGGAGCACTCCACCTAAGCATACACAATATATAAAAAAATGTAAACACACAAATATGATAGGGACACCCCATCCAAAATCCATAGAGAAGTCAAAGGGTTCACAAAAACAATCATGGCCCAATACAAAGTAGCTAAATAGACTATAGATAGCCTCTAGTTGTTAGTCAAAGGTACATAAAAATCCATAATGTCATCAACACCAGCAACATCACCACTATCTGCAGGAGGAATGACTGCTTCGGAGGTGCCAGCGTCAGTAGCAGAGTCACCACCAGTAGGAGGAGGAGGTCGAAATGATGGCCTGACAGTCCAAGAACGGACCAGCTCATGCAATGAGGCAATATCTAATCGAATGTCGGCAAGAGTCGTCTGAGTGCCAGCCTGACCTTGTGTAAGAGCAGCAAGCGACTCATGAATCTGTGTCATCTCCAGATTATGCTCCAATCATAACTCCTCAAATTGAGTATCCATGGTCTCCTCAAACCAAAGAAGCTGAGCCCATACGTCATCCTCAGACTCAAACGTGTCAGATCCAACCTCTACCTCAGCATCAGCCCCGGCAGCCTCGGCCACTGCTCGTCCCAACGAAGATGATCACCCTCGGGCACAATGTGAGCCAAGGAGGAGCACAGAGATCCTCAAATACTTTCATGAAATCAGAAGCTGACAACCACGTGTCACATCGATCCCAATAGACTCCAACCACTCGGTAATGATGTGGCCAAACGGCATGTGTATCATCCCATGAGCTGGTTGAGTGAAATGAATGATGCATTGGAACATGTTTAATGTAATGTTGGCGTCAAGGGACTGGCTAAGAGCATATAACATGAATATATGCATGTATCTGATAGATGCTAGGGTCTGAGTGACAATGGGTAAAATGCAGTTGACTATGACCTTAAATAAGGCATAGTTAGATGGAGAGAGCTCCATAGTAGAATATGTGGTGATGGAAGTTAGGGGTTCATCAAGACGTGGCCGACCATAAAAGTGTTGATGCATACTCTCAAGAGAGATATGATCGAATGGTGGAGGTAGAAGCTCTAGCAATGTAGGATAGAAAACAAAAGTATTGGTGGGCAACTGACACTTTAAGAATGACTATAAAATAGAAGGAGAAAAACCTAGAGTGTGTTTAGCAATGCGAGTCCTATACTAGAATTCATCACCAAGAGGATGGAGGTTGTTATAGAATTGAGAGACATAATCCTCATGGATCCCATGCTCAAGAAATACTAATTTGTCCAACTGATAGTGGCGTAGAACGCGCACCACATTGGAGCAATGGTCATGAAAGGACTTGTGATCAATGGACCTAGCAGAAATAAGCTTGAACTTATGGGTGTTAAATTTATGTTGTAATGAGGCATTAGGAAACCTAGAATCTGTAGGTGGCTGAGGGGATTGAGAAGAACCCTCACCTGCAGCAATAGATTTTTGCCTAATGAGTATGAACCACAAAAGAAAGTTCAACATTTGAGTGATGCAACAACAATGAAAGTTAACCATAAAGCATGAATGCAAAGGAGATGATGCATGAACACAATAAGCAGCTGATTAGCAGTGGGCATAGCACGATAAAAACTAAAAACTGAGGTCTAGGGTTTAGGAGTTACTTAGTCTTCGAAGGCATGACTAAGGAGGAGGAGGCATTGATGTGTGTCAGTGAAGAGGAGAACCTACTGATGGTGAGGAAGAGTCGTCGAGGGCACTCGTTCGGCTGCGAGAGAGAAAAGGAAAGTGTCGTCGGCTAGGGTAGAGAGACGACACGAGGGTTTGAGGAGGGGAGCGGGTAGGTGACTCGTTATTTATGACGCAGGATTATAAAGGCGCAAATCGTAATCGATTAGGGAATTTCTTAATCGCTTAAGAGTGGAGGTAAGTGATTAGAACAAGCGCTTCAGATGGATTCTGTGCATCGCGAGAACCTGCGAAAAGTGACTACCATAATTGATTAAAGAGGCCAAATTGATCATTGTAATCGATTCAGAAGGCTACTGTGATCGCGTGAAATTAGCCGAGTCGATTACTGTAATCAATTCGGCACACTTTTGGCACAGACTCTGGTTCCAAATCAACTAATTTAATCGATTTGGGTTCTCCTAATTGATTGCATTAGTCGATTTTGATCTAATCATTGACAAACTTTTGAATTCCTAAGCGATTGATAACAGATATCAATCACTTAGGGGTCTGATAGCTTCACGAATTAACAGATTTGTATCGAAATGTCCCAACTGGAGCCCACCCTTTGATTCAAATACTCCAAGAGTATCATTCAAAAGAATAAAGTGATTTAAGTTGACTAAGATTGTTGGTGAGGTTTAAATGTCCAATCATGATCTTTAGCCCAAATACACATTAATTATGTATTGATCTTCCCCATGATTGATCAAATAAATGATCAATGGAAAAATTCAATCTTCTTGATCAAAGTAATGCATCGTAACAAACATTATGATCAAGAAAATTGTCCTTAACTTCACACTTCCATCTAAACATATCAAAAGGACAAACAAGAGATATCCCATGTTTTTGTGAGAGGCAAAACAACGGTTAAGGAAATTTCAAGAATTTTATCTTTGAAATGATCATAGAGGATTGTGGTATAGTCAATATAACACATTTCGAATTCCCTTCGAAGAAAACTAAAATTAACTTCGGGAAGAGGTTTAGTGAAAATGGCAGCCAAGTTTGATTTTAACTTAATATAATTTAGAACGATATCACCTCGAGTCACATGATCACGAATGAAATGATGTTTAACCTCAATGTGTTTTGTTCTTGAATGATAGACGAGATTTTTTGTCAAATTTATCATACTCACATTATCACAAAGAACTTGGACATTTTTATAAATGAGTTTATAGTCTTCTAGAGTATGGGTCATCCACAATAATTGTGATACACACTCCCCCATAGCAATATATTCCACTTCGGTTGTGGAGAGAGCTAGATAATGTTGTTTCCTATTTGACCAACTTACTAGAGAAGATCCTAGAAATTGATATCCACCACTAGTACTTTTTCTATCCAATTTGCATCTGGCATAATTGGAATTGGTATATCTGTAAGATATCGCAAAATTAAATAATAAATGTTATTGGACAAAAAATCTTATTGGATTTTTTGAGAATTTTTAGAAACTTTTTGGGATTTAAACGGTGTCTGTATGACCCGTTTTGAGGGGACGGATTCCGGGTATAGCGAAGGCCTGTTTTGAAATACCCATTTAAGTGGGAGTTGATTTGGAAATGTACTTAGGCTTTAATTAATCTGACCTAGGTTTAATTTTCCGATTTCCTTAATCTTTCCCCGATTCTTATTCTTCCTCCCCGATTCCCTCAGCCTGAAACCCCTCCCTCTCTGGCGATTTCTCTCCCTGCGAAGGCAAGCGCACCACCGTCTGTCGGTGTAAACCTGATCGAGCCTCTCCTCTCCCGATTCTCTCTTCTTTCCTTTCCCTCCGTTGCACAGACGACCCATTCCTGTTTTCTTCCTCTTTCTCTCTCACGCAGACGACCCGACGCCGACGGCGAGGGTTTTTCCACCGCGATCCTGCCTTCATGAGTCGTTGGAGAGGAAGTGGCGTTGGATCTCGACGGTATCTTGTTGGTTGCTACTCGGAAAACCTAGAGGTTCCACTGTACAAAAATTTTGTACAAAGGTCTGAACCTTTTCCTATCTACCATGTGTTCTTTTAAATTAAATTTTGGATCGCCTGCGGAACTTAACACGTTTGATCCAAAACTTAATCTATTTGTTCTTTTAGGTTTTGACTTGGATCTCCTGCGGAACTTAACACGTTTGATCCAAATCACCTAAGTTATTAATTCCATTAAATATTAATTTCCAAAATTGGTTCCCAGTACTGACGTGGCGAGGCACATGGCCTTCTTGGATATGGGAGCAACCACCACCGACTAGACAAAACCTTTTAAGGAAAGCTAATATTTAATTTCCTAAAATAACTTTAGGTCAACCGAAAAAAATAATCAAATCACAAGGAAAAGAAAAACAAAAGAACACTATATCGAAAACAAATTCGAAACACTAGAATCGTATGCCTCTTGTATTTAGTATTATTTCCAAAAATAACTAGTATGATGCGGAAAGGAAAAATTACTAGTTATACCTTCTAGAAAGACCTCTTGATCTTCTATCGTATTCCTCTTCTAACCTCGGACGTTGTGTGGGCAACGTTCTTCCGAGATGAGAAACCACCAATCACCTTCTTCTTCCTTGCAAGTTTCAGCCATCAAAACATCTTCTAGGATGAAGAGGTTCGGCCACCACCACCATGCTCCAAGGGATGCTAGAAACGAGGCTTGCTTTCTCTCCTTCTTCTCCTTTCTTGATCCGGCCACTAACAAAAGCTCCACCAAGAGATAAGTTTCGGCCAACAAGAGGAGAGGAGAGAAATAGGGCCGGCCACACCACCAAGGAAAAGAGGGAGAAAAATAGAATAGAGTCGTTCTCATTAAAGCCTCCTCTACCCCCTCTTTTATAATCCTTGGTCTTGGTAAATAAGAAAAATTTAATAAAAACTTCCTTAATTCTTTTTCCATTGAAAAGGAAAATTTATTTAATTAAAAACAATTTTTCTTTTCAATTTTCCAATGGTCGGCCACACCAAGAAATCTCCAAGCAAATAAAATTTTAAACACCAATTAAAACTTCCTTATTTGCTTCCGGAAATTTATAAAAATTTCTCAATAATTTTTATCCCTTCATGATTGGTTTATAAAAAGGAAATTTAATAAATTAAAATCTTTCTTTTAAACATGTGGATAAAAAGAAAGTTATCTCTAAAAATTAAAATCTCTTTTAATCTACAAATAAGGAAAGATATCAAATCTTTTCTCAATCTTTTGTAGAAACTAATAAAAGAGAATTATTAATTTTTAAACTTTCTTTTAAATCATGAACATGGTTAAAAAGGAAAGTTTTCTTAAATTTTAAAATCCTCCTTTAATAAACAAATAAGGAAAGATTTCAAATTTTAAACTCTCTTTTAAACATGTAGATGATTTACAAATAAGGAAAGTTTTTACCAAAAATTAAAACCATCCTTTTAAACTACAAATAAGGAAAGAGATTAATCTCTTCTCTTAATCTTCTGTAGAAAACTATAAAACGAAATTTTTTATTTTTAAACTCTCTTTTAAAATCATGATATCCACATAAGAAATAATTTTAATAAAAATCCTTTTTAATATTCTAGTGGCCGACCACCTAAGCTTGGGACCCAAGTTTTGGCCGGCCACCTACATGGCTCATCCACTTGGTCTTGGCCGGCCCTAGCTTGGGTTCCAAGCTAGCTTGGCCGACCCCATTGGATGGGTAAGAAGGTGGGTATACGGTGGGTATAAATCTCTATATACTAGAGGCTACGATAGGGACCGAGAGGAGGAATTGGTTTTGGTCTCCCGATGAAATTAAGCATCCCGTGTTCGCCCCGAACACACAACTTAATTTCATCAATAATAATTCATTCCACTAAAGAACTATTATTGAACTACCGCACCAATCCCAAATTACATTTTGGGCTCCTTCTTATTATGAGTGTGTTAGTCTCCCTGTGTTTAAGATAACAAATGTCCACTAATTAAGTAAGTTACTGACAACTCACTTAATTAATATCTAGCTTCAAGAGTAGTACCACTCAACTTCATTGTCATGTCGGACTAAGTCCACCTGCAGGGTTTAACATGACAATCCTTATGAGCTCCTCTTGGGGACATTCTCAACCTAGATTACTAGGACACAGTTTCCTTCTATAATCAACAACACACACTATAAGTGATATCATTTCCCAACTTATCGGGCTTATTGATTTATCGAACTAAATCTCACCCATTGATAAATTAAAGAAATAAATATCAAATATATGTGCTTGTTATTATATTAGGATTAAGAGCACACACTTCCATAATAACTGAGGTTTTTGTTCCTTCATAAAGTCAGTATAAAAGGAACGACCTCAAATGGTCCTACTCAATACACTCTAAGTGTACTAGTGTAATTATATAGTTAAGATAAACTAATACCTAATTACACTATGACCTTCCAATGGTTTGTTCCTTTCCATCTTGGTCGTGAGCTACTGTTTATAATTTATAAGGTATTGATAACATGATCTTCTGTGTGTGACACCACACACCATGTTATCTACAATATAAATTAATTGAACAACTACATTTATCACAAATGTAGACATTTGACCAATGTGATTCTTATTTCTAGATAAATGTTTTATACCAAAAGATAGGCTTTTAGTATACATTCTAACAATCTCCCACTTATACTAAAAGACTAAGTTGTCATATCTGCTGCCATACATCTGATTCCCATGCCTTTTAAAATACTCTTGCCTTAAGGACCTTAGGTTATCATCTGATGCAATCTAGGCGGCAACAACTTCTCCTCGTTATACAATTTCTCGTATTGGGTAGTACTTGCGCTCTATTGTGTTTACTTGCCTTATAGACTTATGGTTTCTTCGAGTTTGCTACTGCACCAACATTATTACAATAAATTGTAATAATCTTTGGACAAACCAGAAATCATATCTAAGTCTATCTTGAGGTTATTGAGTCATTCAGCTTTTATGGCTACCTCAGAGGCTTGCCATATACTAAGCTTCTATGGTGGAGTCCAGAAAAACACCTATGCTTATCACTTTTCCATAGTTATGACTTTACCTCCTAAAGTAAATACAAAACCCCGAGGTTGACTTATTATTGTCCCTATCCGATTGGAAGTCAAAATCCATGTAACCCACAGGGACCTAATTAACTGCCTTGTAAGCTAGCATATAATCTCTAGCGCCTCTAAGGTACTTTAATATATGCTTTACTGCAGTCCAATGTCCTTGTCTAGGGTTACTTTGATATCTGTAAACTATGCCCTTGGCAAAATAGATTTCTGATCTCGTGCATAGCATACATTAGGCTTCCGACAGCCGAAGCATAAAGAACAGCCTTTATTTCCTTTATCTCCTTTGATGTCTACAGAGACATATCTTTAGATAAAGTTACTCCATCTTGAAAAGGTAAGAAACCTTTCTTGGAGTTTTGCATACTTAAAACGAGCAAGAATTTTTCCGAAGTATGAAGCTTGGGATAAGTAAAATATTCTTTTCTTGCGATCCCTTATTACTTTGATCTCAAGAATATATACATTCTCCCAAGTCCTTTATATCGAATTATTTGGACAACCATACCCCTACTTCTGACAACATTTTGATATTGTTTCCAACTACCAAAAATGCTATCTACGTATAGTACAAGAAATACCACCACGTTTCCATCACATCTTTTGTATACACAAGACTTATCCGTTTACTCAATAAATCCATAGGTCTGGATTACTTTGATAAACTGGATGTTCCAAGACCTTGAAGCTTTGTATCAGTCCATAGACTGATTGAGCTTGCACACAAGATGCTCTTAGCCCTTTGCAATGAACTCTTCTGGTTGCTTTATATAGATGCTTTCTTCAAGACTTCCATTAAGGAATGCTGTCTTGACATCCACTTACCAAATAGATAAAAGAATCCTGATAGACTTAAGCATGACTACCAGTGAAAAAGTTTCCTTTTTCATCTAGCTTTGCTTTGAAAGTTTCTACCTTCCTGTCTATCCCTCTTTTCCTATTATAGACCTTTTTATACCCAAATGCTTTTACACCATTTGGTGGTTCTACAAGCTTCCAGATTTTATTAGAATACATATATTCTAATTCTGTTATTCATTACTCTTTGCCAAGATGTTGCATCTTTATCTTGGAGTGTTTCGTCATATTTCCGGAGATCAGGTTCGTGTCCTCCAGGGATCGAGTCCAAAAACTCTCCCAAAACATGAATCTTTTTAGGTTGCCTAACAACCCTCCCACTACGACAAGACACTTTCTGTAATTGTGTATCATTTGTGATACGTGTTACAGTTTCCTTGTGGTATCTCATCTTGTACAGTTGGTACTAGATTAGACATGCCTTTTATTATTTCCTTAAGAACAAATTTTCTTATGGGCACATGGTTTATTACATAGTCCTTTTCTAAAAATCGGTCATTGATGCTAACAATGACCTTCTGATTTTTAAGACTATAAACCTACTTTCATTTCACTAGGATAACCCACAAACAAGTGAATTCCTGTCCAACTTATCATTGTCTCTCTTCTGCATATGTGTTGGACTACCCGAATCCGAATATGCTTCGAAATAGGCTTACGCCTATTCAGCAATTCTATATGAGTAGAGAGTTCTAACTTTGGAAGGTACTATATTCACTCCCGTTTCCAGAGTATATCCTTAAAATGATTTTGGTAATATTCTTAATAACTCATCAATCTACTTATTTCCATAAGAGTCCTATACCTTCTTTCTACTACACCATTCTGTAGAGGTGTACCAGGTGCAGTTAGTTTGTATTGAATCCCTACTTCTGATAAGTGACTCCTAAATTCTCCCAAGAGGTACTTGCCACTATGACTTCACCATAGTGTCTTTTTACTTTGTCGTTTCTCCACATCAGCCTAGTACTCTTTGAACTAATCAAAGTACTTAGTCTTGCGGTACATTAAGTGAAGTTATTTGTATCTTGAATAGTTGTCTATAAAATAGATGAAATATTCAATACTACCTCTTGTCTGGATGCTCATAGGATCACACAAATCAGAATGAACCAATTCCAATATATCTTTGACTCCATACCCCATAGACTTAAAAGTTTCTTGGTTATTTTTCCTTCCAAGTAAGACTCGTAGGTTGGAAAGATTTCCACTACTAATGAACCCAAAAGTTCATCAGCTACCAATGAATCCTACTCAAGTTAATATAACCTAGCCTTAGAAGCCAAAGATATAATTGGTTCATTTTCGAAGGTTACTTTCTCTTAAAGTTAGAAGATGTGTTACTAATTTCCATTTGTTGCATCGTGAGAGTTATTGGATTTATAAATTGCCAACCAACGTACCAGAACAGATAACTTCCCTCTTTTTCTTAATAACAACTTTGTTATTAAAAGAGGCAGAATATCAAGTTCTTTGAATAGTTTAGAAACTGAAAACTAGTTCTTTCTAAACTTGGTGCGTAAAGACAATTACTCAAAAATCCATGTTTTATTCTTATCAAAAGATAAACATCTCCCACTGCAACAGCTACCATTTTTACAGTAGTGCCCATGTAGACAGTGTTTTAATTTTCATTTAGTTGTCGGGTTTCCTGGAACCCTGCAATGAATTACGGACATGATTAATGGCATCTGTATCTACACTCCAGGTTCTGGTAGATAACACCACTAAACATGTTTCAACTAATGAATTAAATACACCTATATTGTTCTTAGTTCTAAGAAGACAGTTTACCTTAATGTCCAAGTCCTATTTCCAATCATTACAATTGGGATTACTAAGTCTTTCTTATAGTATGACTACTAGGGGATTGACAAACATTTTAAATCCTAAGAATCACAAAAATACTTGGTCAAGATCAACTCCTTAAAAATCTCCATGAATTTTGTATGCCACGATAGTGTGGACGTATACAAAATCGAAGAGGAGATTTTATTCATTAATTTTATTATCTCGTCAACTTTACTTTATGACGAATAAATTAATAGTTGATATGTCTTTGATCAAATATTTGGTCAAAAACTTTTGAATTTTAAAAAAATATTGATTCCTCAAACAATATTATTTATTTTCACCAACACCTCAAACACCGTGAATTTTGCATGCCACGTTAGTGTGGACGTATACAAATTCAACATTTGTAAAAGGAGGGTTTTAACCCATTAATTTTATTATCTTGTCAACCTAACTTTATGACAAATAAAATTAATAGTTGGTATCATTTGGTCACACAAATAATAGCAGTGACTCTGATGGGGAGAATACTATTAGATGTGTCTAAGTGTATACCATTACTTGACACTAAGTCCATTAATAAGATTATGCCCCTTCCGTTGGGGAAGATCACACGTTCTTAATTAACTTCCTATAGTCATCCAAAAATGGAAGTCTGTTCTAGTGATCCACAAACAAGCTCATCCGTTATGGAGGAAGGCACTCAGAGCCAATGCACAAGCTTGTTTGCATCACTTACAAACCAGTAATGGAGACCATGGGATTTACTTAAAAATCCCTCTCCCACTTAGTTATTTATAAATGAGGAATTTTAACTATGCTAGCATACTAAATATGTAAACTAACATGCACACACAGCACAATATAAAAGCAATAAATAGAAAATCTAATTTTCAACTATTATGGCTTTTATCTCTTGTTGTCCTCCGTGTGTTGTCATCCCAAGCTGCTGCCATATTTGGCCACTGCCACCGGGTCTAGCTGTCGCATCCATCTTGCTCCTAGTTCTGCTGCGCCTCTGGTCCTTAGAAGGTTCCACGCTTTGCAAGATTCGATCCGTGACATAAATAGAATTTTACATTTTGATCCTATATTCCTCGAAGGAATGTACATGTAACTAGATCAAAAATAAAATCCTAATGAAACTAAATATAGCTCCTGCTGTATTTTATAATACACTCATGCACACACAATAAATGCCCTTGACATGTCCAAGGGTCCAATCACACACATAATAACTATAAGTCATAATAGTTGGATCCTGCATCCACAAAGTTAGCACATCCTACTATTATCCTACCTAAATTATGTATGACATGTGCATAATTAAACTAATACCAAATACACAGAGGCAAAACCCTAGCTCTGATACCAATTGTTGGTTGCTACTCGGAAAACCTAGAGGTTCCACTGTACAAAAATTTTGTACAAAGGTCTGAACCTTTTCCTAGCTACCATGTGTTCTTTTAAATTAAATTTTGGATCGCTTGCGGAACTTAACACGTTTGATCCAAAACTTAATCTATTTGTTCTTTTAGGTTTTGACTTGGATCTCCTGCGGAACTTAACACGTTTGATCCAAATCACCTAAGTTATTAATTCCATTAAATATTAATTTCCAAAATTGGTTCCCAGTACTGACGTGGCGAGGCACATGGCCTTCTTGGATATGGGAGCAACCACCACCGACTAGACAAAACCTTTTAAGGAAAGCTAATATTTAATTTCCTAAAATAACTTTAGGTCAACCGAAAAGAATAATCAAATCACAAGGAAAAGAAAAACAAAAGAACACTATATCGAAAACAAATTCGAAACACTAGAATCATATGCCTCTTGTATTTAGTATTATTTCCAAAAATAACTAGTATGATGCGGAAAGGAAAAATTACTAGTTATACCTTCTAGAAAGACCTCTTGATCTTCTACCGTATTCCTCTTCTAACCTCGGACGTTGTGTGGGCAACGTTCTTCCGAGATGAGAAACCACCAATCACCTTCTTCTTCCTTGCAAGTTTCGGCCATCAAAACATCTTCTAGGATGAAGAGGTTCGGCCACCACCACCATGCTCCAAGGGATGCTAGAAACGAGGCTTGCTTTCTCTCCTTCTTCTCCTTCCTTGATCCGGCCACTAACAAAAGCTCCACCAAGAGATAAGTTTCGGCCAACAAGAGGAGAGGAGAGAAATAGGGCCGGCCACACCACCAAGGAAAAGAGGGAGAAAAATAGAATAGAGTCGTTCTCATTGAAGCCTCCTCTACCTCCTCTTTTATAATCCTTGGTCTTGGTAAATAAGGAAAATTTAATAAAAACCTCCTTAATTCTTTTGCCATTGAAAAGGAAATTTTATTTAATTAAAAATAATTTTTCTTTTCAATTTTGCAATGGCCGGCCACACCAAGAAATCTCCAAGCAAATAAAATTTTAAACACCAATTAAAACTTCCTTATTTACTTCCGGAAATTTATAAAAATTTCTCAATAATTTTTATCCCTTCATGATTGGTTTATAAAAAGGAAATTTAATAAATTAAAATCTTTCTTTTAAACATGTGGATAAAAAGAAAGTTATCTCTAAAAATTAAAATCTCTTTTAATCTACAAATAAGGAAAGATATCAAATCTTTTCTCAATCTTTTGTAGAAACTAATAAAAGAGAATTATTAATTTTTAAACTTTCTTTTAAATCATGAACATGGTTAAAAAGGAAAGTTTTCTTAAAATTTAAAATCCTCCTTTAATCAAAAAATAAGGAAAGATTTCAAATTTTAAACTCTCTTTTAAACATGTAGATGATTTACAAATAAGGAAAATTTTTACCAAAAATTAAAACCATCCTTTTAAACTACAAATAAGGAAAGAGATTAATCTCTTCTCTTAATCTTCTGTAGAAAACTATAAAACGAAATTTTTTATTTTTAAACTCTCTTTTAAAATCATGATATCCACATAAGAAATAATTTTAATAAAAATCCTTTTTAATATTCTAGTGGTCGGGCACCTAAGCTTGGGACCCAAGCTTTGGCCGGCCACCTACATGGCTCATCCACTTGGTCTTGGCCGGCCCTAGCTTGGGTTCCAAGCTAGCTTGGCCGGCCCCATTGGATGGGTAAGAAGGTGGGTATGCGGTGGGTATAAATCTCTATATACTAGAGGCTACGATAGGGACCGAGAGGAGGAATTGGTTTTGGTCTCCCGATGAAATTAAGCATCCCGTGTTCGCCCCGAACACACAACTTAATTTCATCAATAATAATTCATTCCACTAAAGAACTATTATTGAACTACCGCACCAATCTCAAATTACATTTTGGGCTCCTTCTTATTATGAGTGTGTTAGTCTCCCTGTGTTTAAGATAACAAATGTCCACTAATTAAGTAAGTTACTGACAACTCACTTAATTAATATCTAGCTCCAAGAGTAGTACCACTCAACTTCATTGTTATGTCGGACTAAGTCCACCTGCAGGGTTTAACATGACAATCCTTATGAGCTCCTCTTGGGGACATTCTCAACCTAGATTACTAGGACACAGTTTCCTTCTATAATCAACAACACACACTATAAGTGATATCATTTCCCAACTTATCGGGCTTATTGATTTATCGAACTAAATCTCACCCATTGATAAATTAAAGAAATAAATATCAAATATATGTGCTTGTTATTATATTAGGATTAAGAGAACACACTTACATAATAACTGAGGTCTTTCTTCCTTCATAAAGTCAGTATAAAAGGAACGACCTCAAATGGTCTTACTTAATACACTCTAAGTGTACTAGTGTAATTATATAGTTAAGATAAACTAATACCTAATTACACTATGACCTTCCAATGGTTTGTTCCTTTCCATCTTGGTCGTGAGCTACTGTTTATAATTTATAAGGTATTGATAACATGATCTTCTGTGTGTGACACCACACACCATGTTATCTACAATATAAATTAATTGAACAACTACATTTATCACAAATGTAGACATTTGACCAATGTGATTCTTATTTCTAGATAAATATTTTATACCAAAAGCTAGGCTTTTAGTATACATTCTAACATATCTGTCATCTCCGGTTGTGCGACTTCATCTTCAATGTTTTCTTGCTCACGATCGGTCGTTGCTCCGTGGCTAGGGCACAGCGGAGAGGAGTCTAATCGCATCGTCCTCGGCTGATCAAGTCCTGCCCGATTCTCATTCTCGATCGGTTCACTGGAGTACATTCCGAATCTCCGAATGCTGGATTGGATTGGATGACATCCTCGGAGGTGACCGATCAAGGTAAGCTTCATCCGGAATTTGTGACTTCAAAGATCAGTTTCCCTTTGTGATGCTTGCTATCTGAGCTGGACTAGGAGGAGGAGTTGGATCAGTATGGTGGATTTTCCCCTGTGCCAACCACTATCCTTCTCCAATTCTTATGGCTTCGGTCTTGGGTAGCTCTCAGGTGAAGAGGTAAGGGTTCAATTGAGGTAAATGTGGTCTTGTTTGTTAGGGTTCCAGCAAATTCAATGTTGTGTAATTGTTTCCTGGACTAATCTTGGAAAGAATTGATGTAGGAATTCTTGGTGGTTGTGTGCAGCGATTAGTAGAGGGCTGTTAAGCTACTGGATTTGTTGCCTTCCTCAAGGTAAGTGTTTACCACTAGTTTTCTTATTAGTGTGTTACTCTATTAAGTTTATGATGGATTGTAGAAATTTAAATTAAGTTGTATTGGATTGATTAGTGGATTTAGAAGGATTTATGATGAGATTTGATTAGTGTTTGATTGATGATGGATTATGTGAATTGAATTGGATTAATTCATGAGGAAATTTGATTAGTGGATTATGGTTGGATTTAGAAAGAGTGGAGTTTAAGGATGGACCTATCATCTACTTTGGTTTGGATCATTGGGTGGAAACTAAACAGGGTACCTAATCGACGTAGGATTAGGTTTTTGGTTTAGTTTGTTGTTGATTATGTGATTAGCTATATATATATATATTTGTTGATTGACACAGGATTTTGATATGGGATGATCATAACGATGTGGGATTTATCTTATCACGAACGACAAATCTAAGGCAGGTATTTCTTCCTTGGCTCTATGTAGATTTTTATTGAGCTTAGTGCATGGTTATTATGTGATGGTTTAGGCTGCTTTACCTTATATCGTGTTCGTTTGTTACTTTCCTGATTGATCTTTGAGGTTTTCTACTTATATCATATGGAGTCTCTACTTTTGATATCTACTCTGCTATGTTCACACGTGTAGAGTATGTATTGTAGGGATTGTCGGGTTGTTTGTATTATCATGTTGATTGTGCATATAACAGGGATTGCACGTGTTGGGTTTTTCGGGCCGCGAAAACCGCTTTTTCACATCGCGGAAACCCCGAAAGCCTCTAGCCAACGGATCCGTGCAAAGAAAAATTTTGAAAAACATACGAATACGAGTTTCTACCTAGATCTACACTTAGATCTACAAAAGAAAAGGTTATACCTTTGAAGCGAAGCCCTTCGCATTCCCACTCGTCCAAATGGTGTCGGATCTCGATGTTGTCAACGTAGACAACTCTCTATATGTATCCACACAAAAAAGTAGGTGGAGAAAAACCACACAAAAGGTGTGTTAGCACCTTTGGATGGTTCGTCCAAGAGAGGAGAGGGAGAGCAAAATTGGAGCAAGGAAGAAGATGAAGGAATCAATGAGATTAATTCACAAAATGAAACTAATCAACCCATTCATGTGACCGGCCACATTAAGAGGGTGTATAACTCCCATGGAATGCCAAGAGTCACAACTCTTGGTAATTCCCATGAGGTGGCATCCCACTTAAGCAACCATGATGATGTGGAGTATCATCATTGGCCCATTCAATGCCAACTCACCAATAAGGTGGCATAAAGTCAAGTCAAACTTGACTCTTCATCTTCCTGTCAAGTCAAGTCAAACTTGACTTAATCTTTCTCATGGTTGATCTAATCCAACCATTTAATTCAAGTCAATTTAATATAATGAATCTAATTCATTTAATTAAATTGATTCAATGAGTCATAATCCAAATTAGACTCATTAAACACATGAATCAACTTGAGTCTAACTCAATTAGCCCAATTAGGATTACTCTTAATCCAATTTGATTCATCAAATGAATCTAATCCTCTTGGTTTATCATATGAACCTAATCTCCATCTAATTGTCCTTAGTGTGTGACCCTATAGGTTCTTGTAACATTGGCAATGCCCCTAAACCCATTTAGGAGCATAAGTAATGAGCGGTATCTAGCAACACATCATTACTACCCAATGTTACAAGAATGTTGAGATCCAACATCACCTTTGTGACTACTAATTGTGACTCCTCACAATATATGACAAGTGTCCTTCTATCCTAGACATCTAGATTGATCAATGTGAGGCATAGACCGTGTCATCCTCTGACCAATCTAAATCTTGAACTCCAAGTAGACTCACTCAATCAAATGAGCTCAATATCTCATATTGACTCATTTGGGCATGGACATGCACTTCGTGGTCTCACTCTATCAAGAATATCGATGTCACTCCCGTTATATAGGAGGGATAGATCCCATCTACTTCACTCACATCCCTCCGCATAATTTGTTACATACCCAGTAATCGCCTTTATAGTCCACCCAGTTACGGGTGACGTTTGACGAAACTAAAGTACATAACTCCTTATGTAGGGAACCATGGTGACTTCAGGTCTAAGGACTAGTAGTCATACTAATAGCCACATGAGAAAGTATATGACACTCATATAACGATCCATGATACTTTCTCATGGCAGGTCATTCAGTATACATTCTCTAATGCATACCCATGTGTCAACTTGATATCTCTATATCCATGACTTGTGAGATCAAGTCATCGAGTTGACCTACATGCTAGTCTTATTGCATTAACATTGTCCCTGAATATTAATACTCGACTAGGAATGATTAAGAGTAGTGTTCCCTATATCATCTCACTATCGGTTTAGCTAACCGATTGATATAGGTAAGAACTTTCTACTCAAGGATGTTATTATACTTAGTTTATTTGGTACCAATACAAGTAAGTATAATAACCAAAAACTAAATGCCTTTATTTATATAGAATATGATACAACAAGTTCATAATACAATCATCAAATGATTGGCTCTAGGGCTCTAGCTAACAATCTCCCACTAGCACTAGTGCAAATCAGTGTAGGCTCTAAGCCCCAATGTCCTAGTGTAACCATTATGCTTCCTCTGTGCCAAAGCCTTGGTCAAGGGATCTGCGATGTTAGCTTCTGTGGGTACTCTGCAAATCTTCACATCTCCTCTCTCGATAATCTCTCGAATGAGATGGAAGCGTCGTAGTATGTGTTTGGTCCGCTGGTGTGAGCGAGGTTCCTTCGCCTGTGCTATAGCTCCATTGTTGTCACAATAGAGCTCAATAGGGTCAGCAATGCTAGGAACCATCCCAAGTTCAGTGACAAACTTGCGAATCCAAACTGTCTCCTTTGTTGCCTCTGATGCAGCAATATACTCGGCCTTTGTCGTAGAATTAGCTACTGTGTCCTGCTTCGAACTCTTCCAGCTCACAGCATCACCATTTATGCAAAACACGAACCCTGACTGCGATCGATAATCATCCTGGTCGGTCTGGAAGCTAGCATCACTGTAACCCTTTACAGCTAGCTCATCATTGCCTCCATATATCAAGAAATATTATTTAGTCCTTCTTAAGTACTTAAGAATATTCTTGACCGCTATCCAATGACTTTCACCTGGATCTGACTGGTATCTGCTCGTCATGCTCAAAGCATACGAGACATCAGGTCGAGTACATAGCATGGCGTACATGATAGATCCTATGGCTGAAGCATAAGGGATCTGATCCATACGGTCTCTCTCCTCTCTAGAAAAGGGACCTTGAGTCTTCAAAAGACTCACGCCATGTGACATCGGCAGAAATCCCTTCTTGGAGTTCTGCATGGCAAACCGAAGGAGTACCTTGTCAATATATGTACTCTGACTTAGGCCAAGCAATCTCTTAGATCTATCTCTATAGATCTGTATCCCTAGAATGCGGGATGCCTCACCTAAGTCCTTCATTGAGAAACATGTCCCTAGCCAAGTCTTGACAGACTGTAGCAAAGGGATGTCTTTCCCAATGAGTAGTATGTCATCCACTTACAATATGAGGAAGACAACTATGTCCCCTACAACCTTCTTGTAGACACAAGGTTCATCTTCATTCTTGATGAAACCAAACTGTTTGATTGCATCATCGAATCGAAGATTCTAGCTCCGAGAAGCTTGCTTTAGTCCATAAATGGACCTATGCAGCTTGCATACTCTGCTAGTATGCTGTGGATCTACAAAACCCTCAAGTTGTGTCATGTACACATCCTCGAGCAGGTTTCCATTCAGAAACACGGTTTTGACATCCATCTGCCAAACTCGTAATCGTGGTAAGCTGCAATAGCAAGCATGATCCGAATGGACTTAAACATCGCTACTGGAGAAAAGGTTTCATCATAGTCAATACCATGAATCTGCTTGAAACCTTTAGCTACCAAGCGACCCTTATAGATAAGTCCATCCATGTTAGTCTTTCTCTTAAAGACCCACTTACACCCAATGGGTTTTACCCCTTCAGGTGGATCAACCAAAGTCCATACTTGGTTGGTGTACATGGATTCAATCTCGGATCTCATGGCCTCTAGCCATTTCTCGGAATCTGGTCTCATCACAGCTTCCTGATAGGTGGTAGGCTCATCATCTATGAGCACAACGTCATCATGGTCAGACAAGAGAAATGAGTATCTCTCAGGCTGACGACGTACCCTATCAGACCTGCGAAGAGGTATGTCTACTTGAACTGATTGTTGTTCCTCAACTCTTTGTGGAACAACATCATCCACAACACTTTGTGGTCCCAGTTCAAGTTCCATCGAGGCTTTAGTGCTATTGTTCGCATCTTGAACTTCTTCAAGATCGAACGTACTTCCACTAGTCTTTCTAGAAACAAAGTCCCTTTCTAGAAAGACCCCAGTCTTTCCCACAACTACCTTGTGCTGACTGGGAATGTAGAAGTAATATCCCTTAGTTTCCTTGGGATATCCAATAAAGTAGCACTTATCGGATTTGGGTCCTAACTTGTTTGAGACTTGACGTCTAACGTAAGCCTCACAACCCCAAATCCTCATGAAAGACACCTGGACATCTCTCCCAGTCCATATCCTATATGGTGTCTTTATCACGGCCTTAGATGGAACTCGGTTGAGTATAAAAGCTACTGTGTCTAGAGCATAGCCCCAAAGGAATGTCGGAAGATCTGTGTGACTCATCATAGACCGTACCATATCTAATAAGGTACGATTCCTCTTTTCGGATACACCATTCCACTGTGGTGTCCCAAGAGGAGTGAGTTGGGATAGGATCCCACACTCAGCTAGATAGTCACGAAACTCATGGCTAAGGTATTCTCCATCTCGATCTGATCGAAGTATCTTAATACTCTTGCCAAGCTGGTTCTGTACTTCATTCTTGAATTCTTTGAACTTTTCAAAGGATTCTGACTTATGTGTCATCAAGTACACATAACCATATCTACTGAAGTCATCAGTACATGTGATGAAGTACCTATAACCGCCTCTAGCCGCGACATTGAAAGGGTCACATACATCACTATGTATAAGTCCTAACAAATCAGTCACTCTTTCGCTGTGCCCACTAAAGGGTGTCTTGGTCATCTTGCCTAGTAGGCATGACTCCCACGTCTCATAAGATTCAAAATTCAAATGAGTCCAGCAAACCATCCTTATGGAGCTGAGATAAGCGCTTGTCATTTATATGACCTAAGCGATAGTGCCAGAGGTAGGTTTGGTTCATGTCATTTGACTTGAACCTTTTGGTATTTATGTTATAGATAGGGCTCTCAAGGTCTAGAATATAGAGTCCGTTCATCAGAGGTGCACTACAATAGAACATATCATTTAAATAGACGGAACAACATTTGCTCTTTATTGTAAACGAAAATCCTTTCTTGTCCAAACAAGAAACTGAAATTATGTTCTTAGTCAAGGCAGGCACATAACAACAATCATCTAATTCTAGTACAAGCCCAGAGGGTAGAGATAGATAGTAAGTTCCTACAGTAATAGCAGCAACCCGTGCTCCTTTGCCTACTTGTAGGTCTACCTCACCCTTCGTCAATGCCCTGCTATTTCTCAGCGCTTGTACATTAGTACAAATGTGCGAAACACATCCGGTATCTAATACCCACGATGAAGAAATAGAGAGGTTGACTTCTATAACATGTATACCTGAAGTAGAAATCTTATTTCTCTTCTTCTTAAGATCTTCCAGGTATTCTTTGGAGTTCCTCTTCCAGTGCCTTGCTTGTCCTTGATATAGGTGACAAAGATGTTCAACCATATCGTAAGCGCCCATCAACTCATGTTGCTTCTGAAGCTTAGAGTTCATGGTCACGAGCATAAGACAAGACACATCTAATGCGTTATCTTGATGCTTCTTGTAAGCATCTCGATCTGCTCGTGTGGCAGTGGCAGGAGGAGCCTCCGGAATGGGCTGCTCCAGAACGTACAGTTTACGTTCTTGGGTGAGAACTATTCTCAGGTTCCTGTACCAGTCCAGGAAATTTGCTCCGTTGAGCTTGTCCTTCTTAAGGACAGAACGCAGAGAGAAGTTGTTCGTGTTTGACGTCATGGAAATTCTACAACAGAAATAAATGCAGAAATAAATATCATATTCTTTTAAATCATTTAATTAGGTCTTTAACTAAATGATGCTCCCACTGAATTCTATAATTCATGTGGGACAAGATCCACATCATACTAACCCTTGAGTTAGCTTTGGCTAATACGCCCAAGACTTAGTATGATCGGTAGGTAACTAATTACCAATTACATCTCTATGCAACTCTTGTTTATAGGATCAAAATCCGCATTTATATTAAAACTCGAGTTAGCTTTGGCTAGTACGCCCAAGAGTTAATATAAACGTGATTTTGACCTATCTACCAACCATTGGATAATGCCTATAGTTAAACTCGATCCAATTGAGTTAACTAGTTACTCAATCTAATTGAGTTGTACTCACCCATGCGTTGATAGGCGGGACCAAGATTGTCCCTCCGTACCCTACTAAGATAGTATGCGTTGCTCTGCTTTAGCAGATTCAACAACAACATGCGATCGAGGTAGTGGTAGGTATCACGGCATGGTAGGCATTACGAGTTGACGCGATTTAGATCTAATCTAAACGATGATGCGTATCATATACTCGATAGATCTAATATAATCGTGGGGTGCATCATGTGCACGATTTAGATCTAATCTAATTGTTAGGCACTAATTAATTACTTAATTAACTAGCATGCATCACATACACACAAAAGCAATTAATTAAATAATTGTGTGATTATGTCATGGCCCTACTATGATCTTCTCAAGCCAATGAGAAGATCGGATGGTCAATCTAAGGTCAACAGCTTCTCAAGTGCCTTCCTTATGACCACCTTGTGTTGCTCGCGCCTTCCTCGTAACTCCGTTTTGAGTGGACCTTCCACCGTTTCAAAATTTACATTACAATTTTGAAACTCGAGTTACATTCGAGTCTAAATCTAATTTACAATCAGAATATAAATAGGGAGGCACGACGCGCAGGTCACGTATCAAATACAGCACACACAAACACATGACGGCACGCAGGTCGTATTATAAATTACAACACAAATCCAATCATATTGGATCTTTTTGGGCCATGACTATCACAAAAATAATATATAATTCTAAATTATATATTTTCATAATTTTCTGTAATTTTTCATAATTTTTACAAATTTTATGAGTAAATTTTTCCCGGCGGTCCCGATCAGCGATTTCGGGCGCAATCGCGGAACGAATCCCCTTGCGGGGCCAGGGGCAGCGCCCCTACCCGTGATCTAACTATCGCGAGGGTTCCTTTGCGATCTAACAGTGCCTTAGCCCGCTGTCCCAAAAAGTTTTGGGGCGAAACTTGGCCGTTTTGGGAAAAACTTCTCAGTAGTCGAAGCCTTCAAGTGTCGAAACACTTGTGCTTCGCTTCTACGAGAAAAATACCCATAAAAACTATAAAATCATAAATTTACAGAATATTACAGAATGTTTATTTTTCATAAAAACCAAAATAAACTCATATTCGTCTTCGCACGTGGCTCTGATACCACTGTTGGATTTTTCGGGCCGCGAAAATCGCTTTTTCGCGTCGCGGAAACCCCGAAAGCCCCTAGCCAACGGATTCGTGCAAAGAAAAATTTTGAAAAACATACGAATACGAGTTTCTACCTAGATCTACACTTAGATCTACAAAAGAAAAGGTTATACCTTTGAAGCGAAGCCCTTCGCGTTCCCGCTCGTCCAAATGGTGTCGGATCTCGAAGTTGTCAACATAGACAACTCTCTATATGTATCCACACAAACAAGTAGGTGGAGAAAAACCACACAAAAGGTGTGCTAGCACCTTTGGCTGGTTCGGCCAAGAGAGGAGAGGGAGAGCAAAATTGGAGCAAGGAAGAAGATGAAGGAATCAATGAGATTAATTCACAAAATGAAACTAATCAACCCATTCATGTGGCCGGCCACATTAAGAGGGTGTATAACTCCCATGAAATGCCAAGAGTCACAACTCTTGGTAACTCCCATGAGGTGGCATCCCACTTAAGCAACCATGATGATGTGGAGCATCATCATTGGCCCATTCAATGCCAACTCACCAATGAGGTGGCATAAAGTCAAGTCAAACTTGACTCTTCATCTTCCTGTCAAGTCAAGTCAAACTTGACTTAATCTTTCTCATGGTTGATCTAATCCAACCATTTAATTCAATCCAATTTAATATAATGAATCTAATTCATTTAATTAAATTGATTCAATGAGTCATAATCCAAATTAGACTCATTAAACACATGAATCAACTTAAGTCTAACTCAATTAGCCCAATTAGGATTACTCTTAATCCAATTTGATTCATCAAATGAATCTAATCCTCTTGGTTCATCATATGAACCTAATCTCCATCTAATTGTCCTTAGTGTGTGATCCTATAGGTTCTTGTAACGTTGGCAATGCCCCTAAACCCATTTAGGAGCATAAGTAATGAGCGGTATCTAGCAACACATCATTACTACCCAATGTTACAAGAATGTTGAGATCCAACATCACCTTTGTGACTACTAATTGTGACTCCTCACAATATATGACAAGTGTCCTTCTATCCTAGACATCTAGATTGATCAATGTGAGGCATAGACCGTGTCATCCTCTGACCAATCTAAATCTTGAACTCCAAGTAGACTCACTCAATCAAATGAGCTCAATATCTCATATTGACTCATTTGGGAATGGCCATCATGTTGGCTCTAAGGCTCTAGCTAACAACACGTAGGATGGTATGTGTTATAGGAGTCATCATGTTGACCTTACATTTACATGTTGTATGTATGCACGTATATGTTATGTACTTTTGGGAGGAGTTGTGTTGATCGTATGTCTGTGGTTATACACGTGTCTGATGTATTTTTACTAGAGGATACATGTTGATTGTACAGGTGGGGTTGTGTATATGTGTTTGGTAGGGTTATTATAGATTTTTGGTTGACTATACATGTGTAGTTGTATACATATGTTTGGTGGGATATATGGAGGTATCATGACGATTATACCTGTGTTGTGGGGCACTCATGTGGAGTCTGAGTTTGCATGGATGATGACGGTGTCTGTATCATGATTATATATATATACCATGTTCATCATTCATGACATACTGACGACTATCGTCTCCCTTGTAGTTGAGAGGGTTGTCAGTCTTTTATAGTCGTCCATTCGGCCACTGATGGAGAGTGGTAGTTTGGAGTGGAGCTAGTCCTGTAGCGCTTACTCCGCCGCTCAGTGTTCTATCAGCCTCGACCACTCTGGAGTAGTGAGTCTTGAGGGTACAGTAGTCAGAGGGCTAGAGATGTGAGTGGTCAGGGACCCTTAGCTATGAAGTTATATAACTACTTAGCTGACCGTCCACTTCGGCCGCCTATAGCGGTGCTTGTACTGGAGGCTAGTACGGTTTGTCACGGACCCAAGCCTCTCGGCCATACAGGAGTCGTGGTGTCTAGAGAGGTGGCGGGGGTGACCATGGAGCATGCATGCACATTTGTATTTGATGCGCGGTGCATCTTTGGAGATATATTTGCATACATGCCTAGTAGATACTAGTTGCATGTGTTTGTGGTATGTTGCATTTGTTTGCGATATGATTGTTGCATATGGTTGTCATGCTGCATACATGTCATTTATTTTACATGTATTTGTAGTCGTATTTATATTGCACAGGTGTCACGAGTAGGTCTGTTGCAGATTTTGTGAGTTTACTGACCATTGTACCAGGTGTCGATTCCAGATTGGGTATGTATCTATCATTATGTCGGTTGTGGTTTGTATAGTATGTATGTCAAGTTAGTAAGTCTAATATGTTCAGATGCATTGATTATGATAGTAGGATCATGTTCTTTGATTCCCTACTGAGACTGTATACCTTTGATCTTTATGTTTATTTATAGACTATGCACTATCTTTTATATTACCCGCTGAATTACCTATACTCACCACCGCATGTATATCTTTATATTTTCAGGTAGATGGTTGGAGTGTTGCTCGGAGTATCCTGTCTACCGGGTCCTACGTCACATCCGAAGAGCATTTCAGGTTTCCGCTTATGTTTTACTTGTATTCGTTATTTGGTGCATTTGGTGTATTTGGTGTATTTGGTGTTGTTGTTGTATTTGTGTTGTTGTATAAAGCCTAGCCGGCTAGCAGTGTCTTGATGTGTTTTGTATGGGCTTGTCTTATGTTTTTCCGCTGTATTGGTTTTGATTTCAGCCGAGTGGGCTGATTGAAATATATATAACTGCGTGGTTGTTGTTATATTTGTCCAGCCGCGTCGGCTGAGATTATTAACTGCGTGGTTGTGTATACATTCCAGCCGCATGTGGTTGATGTATATTTTGTTTGTACTTATGCTTCAGATTGTCACCGGTACAGGGGAGATGCTACCGGATTTTTGTCTGGCTGGGACTCCTTTGGGGGCGTGACAATTTAGTGGTATCAGAGCAGGTTTACGATGCCTGTTATTCATGTTTTTAGGTTTTGTGTTTCGATTTTCTTGATGTGACTTTTCGGGTTTTGGGACTAGGCAGCAGCAGGACATCTCCAAGCTTTAGGAAGTATGCTTGCATATTGTTATCTTACCTTTTTGTTAGTACATGCATGGTTATCCATGATAGTTATGACATGTGTTAGTACTCTTGTTAGTACCTGCCTATTTGTTTATAACATGTATTGCATGTGTTGGGTAAATCACTGATCACGGTTGACCTACTGGAGATCAAGCATTACAGTCTCAGGGGATTCTTCATATCATACTTCCAATTGTGTTAGTTACTGCTACTACTAGTTGGTTGAGATTTAGAGTCACATACCAGTCTCTATTATTATTAGCTGGATAGTGGATGATATATGTATACATATGTTGACTCAGTTTGTATTACTCCGGTTGGTTAGATCAGTTTAGGATTGATTTACCTGATCGACTTGTGCAGTTGTGGATTGATTTATCTTAGTTGGTTTCGTACTCCTGTTATTTTGATTAGTAGAGTATTGATTTACTCCTGTTGGTTAGGTTTGTAGATTACCCTCGTTGACTTGGGTAGTGGTGGATCGATTTTTACCTTAGTTGCTTTTGACGAGGATTGATTTACCCTTATTAGATCAGTTATTTGACGACCGATTTATTTAGCAGTTCGATCATTAGGGTATCGTCATACTCTATTTCTAGAGATTCTGATCTTTGGGGTTACTTCTGCTTGGTTAGATATTTGGGAGATACATTTGAGTACATGACTTGTACCATCGTGGAAAAGACTGAATTAGCCGTATACCATTATCGGCTGGGTCAGCCTTTAGAGGATTGTCGTATCCTATTTCATGGGGACTTTGACCATGAACTGTCTGCACCTAGTTGATTGACTTAGAAGGTACATTCGGATAGGATACCTCCACTGATGTGGAAAAGTGTAAAGCTACCTGCTTAACACTTATGAGATACATCCATTACTAGGGTGTATGAGTTGGAGAGTACATTTGGATATATGATTTGTACTGACATGAGAGAGTTGAAGTTAGCTGCTTAACCTTTACGTGACCTGGTACCACGTAAAGGAAGAAGCAGAGAATGTTTTTGGAGATCAGGTCATCACTTAGTGATTTCCTTGAGGTGTTTAGAGAGAGAGTAGTTCTCTACTTCTTCGTTAGCATGATGGATTATAAGGCGATGATCAGTCGACTCGCCTAACGTTGTTCCATGGGAGATCCTGACTCATGGAACTATTGGAGATGATTAGATATCCATGATATACTTAGGGATATATAGCCCGCAATGGTGCGGAGGAAGTGGTATTAGTTGAGTAATACCTAGGAGGTCCGATCGTAACTAGGTATAATTTCAGATGATGATCTTCGAGGGGTAGAGCGTCGATTGATGGATATTTTGATCAGCTATTTAGTTGTAGCATTCCTCTATCTTTGTGTTCATTGCTCGATACTGGAGGTTGCTGAACCTCAGGGTGGAGCAATCATAGTATGATGGGGTACAAGACAATGGTTAGACGACTCAGCTAACATTGTCTCTATCAGGTGGCTTAAGACCTTGACCACGTGATCATTTTACCAGATCTTGTAGTCTATATCTCATATTAGAGGGTTTAACCATTTATCGATATTTATCGAGGGGAATTTATGGGAGGATTATGAGAGTTGTAGAGATATCTTCTTGATGAGTGGACTCTCAGCCAGAAGGTGGTGTGAATCTTTGGACTTGGGATTGACATTCTTTTACTGTGGATATTTGAGTATCTAAGAGGATGAGATGATGAGATTTGACAGACATTTTGGATACGTTTAGTTTGTTGGTAGTGGGGGGTGAAGGTTGGATGCTTTTCTTTTACTCTATCTTTGTTTAGGGGACTATCTAGTATGATTGATTGATATTGAGGATGATTGGAGATTGGTGGATATTGTGAGATCAGGTATGGTGATATGATGTCTTTTGATGATTTATTAGTGGATATATGATTTGATGATCTATTATTTGATGTTGATAGCGACATGAGGAGTAGCACTTGTGTGATAATTATGGATTTGGTGATTTATAGTTGGTGATCAGATCATAGATTTGTTGGGGATCTTATGGTTGAGAGTGTCTGTTGTATGGATATTATGAGTCCTTGGTATTACCATTTAGGCATATCGTGCCCTAGATGTTTTTATGGACTCGATATATTTGATATTCCTAGGGTGTTTGGATCAGTTTTCATTGTCTTTATTGGCAATGTTGTGATCTATTCCCGATTTGAGGTGGATTACGTACACTATCTTTGCATAGTTCTAGAGATGTTTCGATGGGAACATCTATATGTGAAGTTAGTAGTACGTATTGTGATTGTCTTTTACGAGTTTTTGGGACACGTTGTGTTTAGTAGAGGATATCGATGGATCCACAGGAGATAGAGGTGGTTATCAGTTGGGAGTAGTCGTAGTCTATACAGGAGACTCGCAGCTTCCTTGATCTGGCTAGATGTTATCGGAGATTGATTGAGGGTTTCTCCAGTATTGTTATGCCGTTGACTGGACTATTCAGGATGAGTATGGAATTTTCCTGGATAGACGCTTACGAGATCAGTTTCAGGAGTTGAAACGATAAGTTGTTAACTACACTGTCTTAGTTGTACTTTCTAGTGTAGACGGATTTGTACTCTACACAGATGTATCGTATCTGGGAGTTGGTGCAGTTTCGATATAGTATGAGCGGAGTAGTCTAGTGCTAGTAGTGAGAATTCTCGTGTAATGAGAATGAGATTTTTATTTTCGTGGGAGATCATGTGTGTTCTCGAGTCACTTCTTATCCGGGAGAAGTGACCACCAGAAACACATTGGTCTAGATTTGTGATACATCCCGGGGAAACACACCTGATGTATAGAGACTTGAAGCGTTCCTGTTGGATGGAATGACATGAAGAAAGGCATCACGGATTTTGTAGCTTGATGTCTAGCATGTCAACAAGTGAAGGCTGAACATCAGAGATTAGTAGGATTGTCTCCATTGATTTGGATACTAGAGTAGAGTTAGAAGCATGTTATGATGGATTTTGTTGTGGGATTACCCAGGACTCGGAGAGGATATGATGGTTTGGGTAATCATGGTTGGGTGATGACTTGCTTCTAGCTATCGATTTGTAGGACAGATTCTTTGGATTTGCAGAGTTATACTATAGAGAGATTACCGGACTTCATGGTATATCTCTGAGTGTTATATTGGATGGAGATCAGCGATTTCACATCATGGTTTTGACTGTTGTTATAGCATACTTTAGATTAGGACCTTCGCTTTAGTATAGATTTTTACCCTCGGGCTGATGGATAGGTTGAGTGCCCTATACAGATATTGGAGGATCTGCTTATAGTGGATTATGGATTTTAGAGGTAGTTGATTTATCCACAGTGGGTTAGATGTCGTGTGGAAGTAGCAGATGCAATGTGTGCTTATAATTCACAGGGTGATCACTATTCACTTGGAGGTGGATTGTCATGTTTGGAGATTTGTTTATGATATTTGGATGGAGTGGAGTATGAGTTTGTTGCTTAGTGGTTACCCTTCGATGAGGATCCCTGAATTAACCAATAAATTTGGGGACCAAAGTTTTATTAGTGGGGGAGAATGTAAGATATCGCAAAATTAAATAATAAATGTTATTGGACGAAAAATCTTATTGGATTTTTCGAGAATTTTTAGAAATTTTTCAGGATTTAAACGATGTCTGTATGACCCGTTTTGAGGGGACGGATTCGGGGTATAGTGAAAGCCTGTTTTGAAATACCCATTTAAGTGGGAGTTGATTTGGAAATGTACTTAGGCTTTAATTAATCTGACCTAGGTTTAATTTTCCAATTTCCTTAATCTTTCCCCGATTCTTATTCTTCCTCCCCGATTCCCTCTGCCCGAAACCCCTCCCTCTCCGGCGATTTCTCTCCCTGCGAAGGCAAGCGCGCCACCGTCCGCCAGTGTAAACCTGATTGAGCCTCTCCTCTCCCGATTCTCTCTTCTTTCCTTTCCCTCCGTTGCACAGACGACCCATTCCTGTTTTCTTCCTCTTTCTTTCTCACGCAGACGACCCGACGCCGACGGCGAGGGTTTTTCCACCGCGATCCTGCCTTCATGAGTCGTTGGAGAGGAAGTGGCGTTGGATCTCGACGGTATCCGTCATCTCCGGCTGTGCGACTTCATCTTCAATGTTTTCTTGCTCACGATAGGTCGTTGCTCCGTGGCTAGGGCACGACGGAGAGGAGTCTAATCGCATCGTCCTCGGTTGATCAAGTCTTGCCCGATTCTCATTCTCGATCGGTTCACTGGAGTACATTCCGGATCTCCGAATGCTGGAATGGATTGGACGACATCCTCGGAGGCGACCGATCAAGGTAAGCTTCATCCAGAATTTGCGACTTCAAAGATCAGTTTCCCTTTGTGATGCTTGCTATCTGAGCTGGACTAGGAGGAGGAGTTGGATCAGTATGGTGGATTTTCCCCTGTGCCAACCACTATCCTTCTCCAATTCTTATGGCTTCGGCCTTGGGTAGCTCTCGGGTGAAGAGGTAAGGGTTCAATTGAGGTAAATGTGGTATTGTTTGTTAGGGTTCCAGCAAATTCAATGCTGTGTAATTGTTTCCTGGACTGATCTTGGAAAGAATTGATGTAGGAATTCTTGGTGGTTGTGTGCAGAGATTAGTAGAGGGTTGTTGAGCTACTGGATTTGTTGCCTTCCTCAAGGTAAGTGTTTACCACTAGTTTTCTTATTAGTGTGTTACTCTATTAAGTTTATGATGGATTGTAGAAATTTAAATTAAGTTGTATTGGATTGATTAGTGGATTTAGAAGGATTTATGATGAGATTTGATTAGTGTTTGATTGATGATGGATTATGTGAATTGAATTGGATTAATTCATGAGGAGATTTGATTAGTGGATTATGGTTGGATTTAGAAAGAGTGGAGTTTAAGGATGGACCTATCATCTACTTTGGTTTGGATCATTGGGTGGAAACTAAACAGGGTACCTAATCGATGTAGGATTAGGTTTTTGGTTTAGTTTGTTGTTGATTATGTGATTAGCTATATATATATATATATATATATATATATATATATATATATATATATATATATATATGTTGATTGACACAGGATTTTGATATGGGACGATCATCACGATGTGGGATTTATCTTATCACGAACGACAGATTTAAGGCGGGTATTTCTTCCTTGGCTCTATGTAAATTTTTATTGAGCTTAGTGCATGGTTATTATGTGATGGTTTAGGCTGCTTTACCTTATATTGTGTCCGTTTGTTACTTTCTTGCTTGATGCTTATGCTTGATCTTTGAGGTTTTCTACTTATATCATATGCAGTCTCTACTTTTGATATCTACTCTGCTATGTTCACACGTGTAGAGTATGTATTGTAGGGATTGTCGGGTTATTTGTATTATCATGCTGATTGTGCATATGACAGGGATTGCACGTAGGATGGTATGTGTTATAGGAGTCATCATGTTGACCTTACATTTACATGTTGTATGTATGCACGTATTTGTTATGTACTTTTGGGAGTTGTGTTGATCGTATGTCTGTGGTAATACACGTGTCTGATGTGTTTTTACTAGAGGATACATGTTGATTGTACAGGTGGGGTTTGTATATGTGTTTGGTAGGGTTATTGGAGATTTTTGGTTGACTATACATGTGTAGTTGTATACATATGTTTGGTGGGATATATGGAGGTATCATGACGATTATACCCGTGTTGTGGGGCACTCATGTGGAGTCTGAGTTTGCATGGATGATGATGGTGTCCGTATCATGATTATATATATATATATCATGTTCATCATTCATGGCATACTGACGACTATCGTCTCCCTTGTAGTTGAGAGGGTTGTCAGTCTTTTATAGCCGTCCATTCGGCCACTGATGGAGAGTGGTAGTTTGGAGTGTAGCTAGTCCTGTCGTGCTTACTCTGTCAGCCTCGACCACTCTGGAGTAGTGAGTCTTGAGGGTACAGTAGTCAGAGGGCTAGAGATGTGAGTGGTCAGGGACCCTTAGCTATGAAGTTATATAACTACTTAGCTGACCGTCCACTTTGGCCGCCTATAGCGGTGCTTGTACTGGAGGCTAGTACGATTTGTCACGGACCCAAGCCTCTCGGCCATACATGGGTCGTGGTGTCTAGAGAGGTGGCGGGGGTGACCATGGAGCATGCATGCACATTTGTATTTGATGCGCAGTGCATCTTTGGAGATATATTTGCATACATGCCTAGTAGATACTAGTTGCATGTGTTTGTGGTATGTTGCATTTGTTTGCGATATGATTGTTGCATATGGTTGTCATGCTGCATACATGTCATTTATTTTACATGTATTTGTAGTCGTATTTATATTGCACAGGTGTCACGAGTAGGTCTGTTGCAAATCTGGTGAGTTTACTAACCATTGTACCAGGTGTCGTTCCAGATTGGGTATGTATCTATCATTATGTCGGTTGTGGTTTGTATAGTATGTATGTCAAGTTAGTAGGTCTGATATGTTCAAATGCATTAATTATGATAGTAGGATCATGTTCTTTGATTCCCTACTGAGACTGTATACCTTTGATCTCTATGTTTATTTATAGACCATGCACTATCTTTTCTATTACCCGCTGAGTTACCTATACTCACCACCGCATGTATATCTTTATATTTTCAGGTAGATGGTTGGAGTGTTGCTCGGAGTATCCTGTCTATCGGGTCCTACGTCACATCCGAAGAGCGTTTCAGGTTTCCGCTTATGTTTTACTTGTATTCGTTATTTGGTGGATTCGGTGTATTTGGTGTATTTGGTGTTGTTGTTGTATTTGTGTTGTTGTAGTTGTTGTATAAAGCCTAGCCGGCTAGCAGTGTCTTGATGTGTTTTGTATAGGCTTGTCTTATGTTTTTCCGCTGTGTGGGTTTTGATTTCAGCCAAGTGGGCTGATAGAAATATATATAACTGCGTGATTGTTGTTATATTTGTCCAGCCGTGTTTGCTGAGATTATTAACTGCGTGGTTGTATATATATTTCAACCGCATGTGGCTAATGTATATTTTGTTTGTACTTATGCTTCAGATTGTCACCGGTACAGGGGAGATGCTGCCGGATTTTTGTCTGGCAGGGACTCCTTTGGGGGCGTGACAATATCCACCACTATTACTTTTCCAATTTGCATCTGGCATAAATGAGTTCCCTTGAGATATAGATGAATTCGCTTAACGACGCTTAAATGTGACTCATTGGCACACGATTGTGTTAGTTAGAACCCTAGAGCCAATTATATGATGATTGTTGTATGGACTCGTTGTATCATATTCTTGTATATATTTATAAAGGCATTTTCTTTATGGTTATTATACTTACTTGTATTGGTGCCAAATAACTAAGTATAATAGCGTCTATGAGCAAAAGGTTCTTATCTATATCAATCGATTGGTTGAATCGATAGTGAGATGATATAGAGAACACTACTCTTAATCATTCCTAGTCAAGTATTAACATTTAGGGACAATGTTAATACGATAAGACTAGCATGTAGGTCAACTCGATGACTTGATCTCACAAGTCATGGATATAGAGATATCAAGTTGACACATGGGTATGCATTGGAGAATGTATACTGAATGACCCGCCATGAGAAAGTATCATGGATCGTTATATGAGTGTCATATACTTTCTCATGTGACTATTAGTATGACTATCAGTCCTTGGACTTGAAGTCACCATGGTTCCCTACATAAGAAGTTACATACTTTGGCTTCGTCAAACATCACCCGTAACTGGGTGGATTATAAAGGTGATTACTGGGTATGTAACAAATTATACGGAGGGATGTGAGTGATGTAGATGAAATCTATCCCTCCTATATAATGGGAGTGACATCATCATTCTTTGATAGAGTGAGACCACTAAGTGCATGACCATGCCCAAATGAGTCAATATGAGATATTGAGCTTATTTGTTTAGAGTGAGTCTACTTGGAGTTCAAGATATAGATTGATTAGAGGATGACACGGTCTATGCCTCAATTTAATCAATCTAGATGTCAAGGATAGAAGGACATTATCATATATTGTGAAGGGTCACAATTAGTAGTCACAAGATGATGTTGAATCTCAACATTCTTGTAACTTGGGTAGTAATGATGTGTTGCTAGATACCGCTCATTACTTATGCTTCTAAATGGGTTTAGGAGCATTGCCAACGTTACAAGAACCTATAGGGTCACACACAAAGGGCAATTAGATGGAGATTAGGTTCATTTGATGAACCAAGAGGATTAGGTTCATATGATGAACCAAATTGGATTAAGAGTAATCCAAATTAGACTAATTGAGTTGCACTCAATGTGATTCATGTGTTCAATGAGTCTAATTTAGATTATGACTCATTGAATCAATTTAATTCAATGAATATAGATTCATTAAATCAAATTGGTTTGAATCAAATGGTTAGATTTGATCAACCATGGGAGATAAGAGGTCATGTTTGACTTGACTTGAGAGGGAAGATGAAAGGTCAAGTTTGACTTGACCAAATGCCACTTCATTAGTCAAGTGTGTCTTGACCAAAGCCACATGGCATGGGGTCGGCCAATGATGGTGTTCCACATCATCAAGGCTACATTATGTGTGTGCCACCTCATGAAAAAAAACCAAGAGGCATGACTCTTGGTATCCCAAGAGTGGTCGGCCACTTAAAAGGGAGAGGAGTTACATTTTTGGGTAATTCAAGGCAATTGATTTCATCTTCTTCTTCCTCCTCTCTTCTCTTCTCTCCCTCTCATCCTCCTTGGACGAAACATCCAAGAGTGCTAGCACACTCTAGGTGTTTTTTCTTCCATCTCTTGTCCCGTGTGGATACTTCTAGAGGTGTGTACACTTGAACACACTAGAGATCCGAAGAACCTTGGACGAGCGGGATTTGCGAAGGGCTTTGTTTCAAAGGTATACTTCCTTTCATGTAGGTCTAAGGTAGATCTAGGATTACAAACATGTACATGTAAAAATTTTAAATATCTTCGCACGGATCCAGTGGCAAGACTTCGGGATTTCCGCAACGCAAAAAGCGATTTTTGCGGCCCGAAAGTCCCAACAGTGGTATCAGAGTCATGTGCGAAGCGTGTACATGTTTCGCTTGTATTTTTATGAAAAATATCATATCTATAAGTTTCTGTAAATTTATTATTTTTATAATTTTTATGAGTGTTTTTCTTGGAGATGCGAAGCAACAAGTGCTTGGTCACTTGTAGGATTCATATACCGAGAAAAACCTTTCGAAACAGCAAGGTTTCACCCAAATAGTTTTGGGACAGTGGCTTAAGGCACTGTAAGTTCATAGTAGGATACTCGTGAGACTCATTTCACGAGAAGGGGTGCTGCCCCTAACCCCGCAAGGGGCGTTGTCCCGCGATCGCGCCCGAAAATCGCTAAACGGGACCGTCGGGAAATTGTAACTCATAAAATTGTGAAAATAGTAGTAAAATTGTAGAAATTTATATGAAATACATAATTTAGAATTATGTATGTTTTTGTGATGGTCATCGCCCAAAAACCCAATTTGATTGGACTAAATGTGTTGTAATTCATAATATGGTCTGCGCGTCATTTTGTGTGATTGTGCGTGTTGTATTTGTTATATGCGACCTGCTCATCGTACCTCTCTTTTATATTCCTGTTATAAAATAGTTTTAGACTCAAATGTAACTCGAATTTCATTTCTGTAATGTAAAAAAAATGGAGCGGTGGAAGGTCCACTCGAGAAGGAACGACGAGGAGGGTGCGAGCAACACATGGTGGTCAAAGGGAGGAGCTTGGAGAAGTTGTTGACCCTAAGTTTACCGTCCGATCTTCTCATTGGCTTGAGAAGATCGTAGTAGGGACATGACCTAATTAAAATTTAATTAATTGCTTGTGTGTATGTGATGCATGCTAGAGTAGAGTAATTAATTAGTGTCTTAACAATTAGATTAGATCTTAATCGCGTATATGATGCATTTTAACGATTAGATTAGATCTTAATCACGTCAACTCGAAATGCCTACCACATTTTGATACCCATCACTACCTCGATCACATGTTGTTGTTGAATCTGCCAAAGCAGAGCAATGTATATTATCTTGGTAGGGTGCAGACGGACAATCTTGGTCCCGCCTATCAAAGCTTGGGTGAGTACAAACTCAATTAGATTGAGTAAAACTAGTTAACTCAATTGGATCGGGTTTAACTATAGGTATTTTCAATGGTTGGAAGATAGGTCAAAATCACATTTATATTAACTCTTGGGCGATTTAGCCAAAGCTAACTCAAGTTTTAATATATATGTGGATCTTGATCCTATAAATAAGAGTTGCATAGAGATGTAATTGGTAATTAATTACCTACCGATCATACTAAGTCTTGGGCGATTTAGCCAAAGTGAACTCAAGGCGTAGTATGATGTGGATCTTGTCCCTCAAGAATTATAGCTAGTTGGTTAGAATCTAGTGAGTGTGGTTTGACCACATCCATGACTCGATTCTACAAAAGTTCTATAATTCAGTGGGAACATCATTTAATTAAAGACCTAATTAAATGATTAGTGGAATATGATATTTATTTTCTGCATTTTTCTGTTGTAGATTGTCATGTCGACAAACACGAACACCTTCTCTCTGCGTTCTGTCCTTGATAAGGACAAGCTCAATGTAGCTAATTTCCTGGACTGGTACAGGAATCTGAGAATAGTTCTCACTCAAGAAAGAAAACTGTACGTCCTGGAACAGCCCATTCCCGAGGCACCTCCTGCCACTGCCACGCGAGCTGACAGAGATGCTTATAAGAAGCATCAAGATGACGCATTAGATGTGTCATGTCTTATGCTCGCAACCATGAACTCTGAGCTTCAGAAGCAACACGAGTTGATGGGTGCTTATGATATGGTTGAACATCTTCGTCAACTATATCAAGGACAAGCAAGGCATGAGAGATTTGAGATCTCTAACGCACTATTTCAGTGCAAGATGCAAGACGGGGCTCCCGTAGGCCCATATGTACTCAAGATGATTGGGTACATAGTGTAACGACCCAATTTTCCTCATTAGGAGTTCTAAAAGTTCTTTAAAATATTTAGAAATATTTTAGAAATATTCTAGAGATTTTTAGAAATTTTTAGAGAATTTTTGGAGGTCGTTTGGTATTTTTACTAAACGAAAGAAGTTTCGACAAAAAAATGTCCAAGCCGAGAATTGAACCCACGGCCTTTGACTCGGTCAAAACCCAGCTGACCAGGTGGGCAAACGAATTTTTCTATTTAGAAAATGTAGCGAATTTATTTAAGATAGTTAACAGAATATTGGATTATAAAAGGGATAAGTTGATCTTGGATTTGTCTATTTAGAAAAGGTAGCGAATTTATTTAAGATAGTTAACAGAATATTATAAAAGGGATAAGTTGATGTTGGATTTGTCTGTTTAGAAAAGGTAGCGAATTTATTTAAGATAGTTAGCAGAATATTGGATTATAAAAGGGATAAGTTGATGTTGGATTTGTCTGTTTAGAAAAGGTAGCGAATTTATTTAAGGAGTTAACAGAAATATTAAGTTATAAAAAGTGATAAGTTGATGCTCTGTTTTCCCGTGACTTAAACCATTCTCTCCTTCTCTTCTGCGTATGATGGCGGAGCTCAGGCAGAAAACGAAAGGGAGTTAGGGCATCATCTCCGGCGGTCGGCCAAGGTCCTAGAAGCCCTTTTTATTCGGTTGTGAGTCCAAGAATCAAGGTAAGTGCTTCTCACCTGCAGTAGGAGTAGTTTCGGACCTTTGTTCTTCTTGAATTCGAAGCATAAGAAGCGCTTATAGTGCAGATTTTTAATTAAGCCTATAGTGCAGATTTTAATTAAGCTTATAATGCAGATTTTTATGTAGAGCTTATATTGCAGATTTTAATTAAGCGCTTATAGCGCAGATTTTTAATTAAGCCTATAGTGCAGATTTCAATTAAGCTTATAATGCAGATTTTTATGTAGAGCTTATATTGCAGATTTTAATTAAGCTTATAGTGCAGATTTTTAATTAAGCCTATAGAGCAGATTTTAATTAAACTTATAATGCATATTTTTATGTAAGCTTATAGTGCATATTTTAATTAAGCCTATAGTACAGATTTTAATTAAGTTTATAGTGCAGATTTTTAATTAAGCTTATAGTGCAGATTTTAATTAAGTTTGTCATGCCCCAGAGGAGTCCCTGTCCGAGAAAATTTCGGCAGCATCCCCCCTGTACGGTAGACAATCTGAAACTTTTCTACATCCTCATATACCTCAGTCACAGGCGGCTGGAATAATAACAATAAATAAAATCAATCACCACGCAGTTTATATAGATATTCAGCCTCTGGCTGTCACAACCACGCAGTTAATAATAGTAATATCACAATACTACACTAACTCGAAATCCACCCTACTCCACTACACTCGTAAAACTCAAATCCGACGAAACTCACCTCTTCTGCCGTCCAGGCAGGCATGTAGTAAAAACATATCGAATAGAACATCCAACATTATCAAAAGAAAAACATACGATGTCCAAGTATCCAAATAACCAAGTACACACATAAGCAAATAAAAACCAAACCAAATGGTAAATAAATCCTCGAGGTCTGCAGGGATCTAGCACTACGTGCAGTGAGGACTAGCGACTGGAACTCCCTCCGGACAGCATCAACCTGAAAAATATCAACAATGGGGCGGGGTGAGTCCAACACTCAGCAGGTACAATTGATATGCAAAGTAAAGAAATAACACCTAGCACTAATCATGCGTACAGTCTCCTGATAAAAATAAAGATAAATGCAAACCGAAGTAGACAGGAGCGAATCTGTACTAACCAGGACCCGGTATAAGGACAAATAGTCCGAAAGGTATAGAAGACCTGTATGCATGTCAAACATAGGTATCCAAACAATATGCAGCATATAAATGCAGCAAACACAATCACAAACAATAAATGCATCATGCACATGATGCCAATGTCATGGTCACCCCTGACGCCAGTCAGCCAACTCACAACAAAAGTGGGATCGAGTGGGTAGGGCTGTGACGACCGTGCACTCTGCATCACTACCCCTGATGAGTGACCGAGTGGACGGGATGCTGTCGGAGTACACACGTACTCCTACCCCAAATCATAAATGGGGGAGCGCAATGCTCTCATCTCTCGGTACGCTATGACGGGGAGGGATCTCTAACATGCTACACGCTGCGTCACACTACCCATGAGCGGACCAACGGAGCACCGGAAGAGCCAAACTGACGTGCTACCACGCTGTGTCAGGCTACCCATGAGTGTCACAACGGGGCACCGAACAGTGATGAAAACTGGCAAAGTGCTCAACAATAATGGAGCAATCTATCGCACAGCATGCGATCATGCAAATGGTACATGTCACTAAGCATGGTAATATACTAAACCAACCTCTGGACATATAACAATGGGCACCATAGTGAATAAATCATATCAAGGTATACTGATCAAATAAGGTATCAAACCTAGGTCCTGACATGGTAAAACATGGTTATATCACTCCCCATGAGCATGAAAAAACAGGTACGAGATCAATACGAGATGCAAACAAACAACCAATCAAACAGGTAACATGTATTGGGCAGTGATTAACCGAAACAAATAAGAAACATAATTAACGCAACATGTTAATTTCATTACTAAGCATATCAAAGACAATAAGTCAAAAGTACCCGCCTCCGATAAGAAAAGTCCAAATCTGACTCTGAGATACCCGTCTCGCATCAAAGTCCTGTGTCACCAATATATATACATTTTTATTTAGCTACAACTCATATCAATAGCCAAATAAAAATCTCTAACACTAAATTAGGGCAAAACCCTAATCATATAGCATTAATCCTACCAAAATTAAATCCAACGATTATTTAGGGTTAATTGCTTTAACCCTAATCATACCATTAATTTAATTCCAAACCTAATCCATTTCACCTTCCAAATTAGAACTTGCTACTAACCTAGTCAACCTGAACTCAATAAAAATTTGAGTCTAATCTCATTCCTAACCTTTCCTTCAAATCAGTACACACTACAACATAAGAAACAATTACACTATACCTTACCTCAATTCTCACAGCCCCCTTTTGATGCTAGAAATTTGTTGCCGAAGTCACAGCGAAGTTGCTGCCAGGAACCTTGTGGCTTCCTAGAATCAGCAGTTCCTTCTTCGGCGGCTGGTTCCAGCGGCTGTTGAATACTGGCTAGGGCTACACTGGCAATAACAACAAGAAGAACTGAGGAAGAACATGAACTGAAAATCAATAACCAAAAATCATACCACAACCCTAATCCCACACCCCACCTCAACTAGGGTTTCCTGTGGCCAGCGGCGCTGTACCGAGATGTGGCAGAGAGGAAGAAGCAATAACTTGAATCCTTGCTTCTGGTCGGAAACAACCCGAGCAAAACCTAGGGCACAGTGAGAATCAGAGAGGGCGTCGACAGCATCAGTAAGGAATTCGAGCAAAGGAGGTGTCGGCACCACTTCAATAAGTAAGCAGTGGCTAGGGCACGGGTGGCCGGCGGTGCTGAGTGAGTCTAGGGCAGAGGATGGGACGCTGGCACTGCTCGGCGTCGGTGGAGATGCTAGGCTCGGCGGCGGCGCTAGGGCAAAGGCGACAACGGCACTGGGGCAGATCTGGTGGCCGGTACAGAGGAGGTGGCCGGCGTCGCTGCCAAGAGGTGAAAGAGCTCGGCACTGGAAGGCGAAGTGGAGAAGAAGAAGGAAAATAAAAGGAGAAGAGAAGAACTGCCTCGAGCCGTTAGGGCAGGGGGAGACAGCGTCGGGCGAAGAAGAAGAGAGCGGCTCGGGTGTGCGAGGAAGAGAAACGGAGGAAATAAGGAAAAAGAGAAAACAAAATAAATAAGAAAAAGGAATTTAAGAAATAAACATTTCCTCGCTTACATGGGTAATCCAAACAGGCTTTTCCCGGCCCTTTCTTTTATCCCCGTTAACTCGTCCATTCGAGCTCTGAAAAATTCCCGGAAAATTTCCAAAAATTCCCAAAAATTCCTTTATTAATATTCGCCTATTTTCCGGTATTTTAAATTCTCCCCCGCTAATAAAAATTTGGTCCCCAAATTTCATTATCTACCATCAGCAAACACTAACAACAGGTAAAGCGTATAAATACTGAACGGTGAATAAATCACATACCTCAAGTGAAAAGGTGGGGATATCGAACTCGGATCATATCCTCGAGCTCCCAAGTAGCCTCCTCGTCCGAATGATGCTGTCATCCGACTTTAACCAGCCGGACAGTCTTGTTCCTCAACTGACACTCTTTCCGGTCCAGAATCCGTACCGGAATCTCCTCATAAGTTACGTCAGGCTGAACTGGAACTAAGACATCTGTCAGCACATGTGTCGGGTCCGGTACGTATCTACTCAGCATAGATACGTGGAATACATCGTGCACGCCTACCAAGGATGGTGGTAGTGCTAGCCAGTATGCTACCGCTCCAATCCTCTCCAAGATCTAGAAAGGTCTAATGCATCGCGGAGCTGGCTTACCTCTGAGGCCAATCTCTTCACCCCTTTCGTGGGCGAAACTCGCAGAAATACATGGTCGCAAATGGAGAACTCTAAGAGTCTCCGACTCCGGTCAGCATAACTCTTTTGGCAGTCTTATACCTCCGACATCGTTTGTCTAATAGTACAGACCAACTCTGCCTCATGCTAGGCTCTATGAGGTCCCAACAACTGGCCTTCCCAACCTCATCCAGAGGGTGGGTGTCCGACAAGGCCTACCATACAACACTTCAACGGTGGCATTTGGATAGTCGAATGCAAACCGTTGTTGTAGGCGAACTCTACTAATGGCAAATGGTTCTCCCAACTGCTTCCAAAATCCAATACACATGACCTCAGCATGTCCTCTAGAGTCTGAATGGTCCGCTTTGACTATCCATCTATCGGAGGATGGAAAACTATACTAAACAGAGCTGCGTGCCCAAGGCCTACTGCAGACTCTGTCAAAAATGAGACATGAACCGCGGTCTCTATCCGAAATAATAGTCAACAGAATACCACGTGATCTGATAATCTCCTGGCAAAACAGATCTACCAATCGATCCAGGAAATCAGTCTTCCGGATCGCTAACGAGTACGCAGATTTGGTTAATCGATCAACGATAACCCAAATCGCATCATGGCCTCGTCATGTCCTTGGCAAACCCACCACAAAGTCCATAGTAATATGTTTCCATTTCCACTCAGGAATAGGAATCCGCTGAAGTAATCCGGCAGGTCTCTGGTGCTCGGCCTTCACTTGCTGACAAACAAGACATCTAGTTACAAAATCCACGATGTCTTCCTTCATGTCGTCATTCATGTCGTTCCACCAATAAAAACACCTCAAATCTTGGTACATACGAGTACCGCCTGGGTGGAAAGCAAATCATGAGCGATGAGCCTCCGGAAGTATAACACTCTCCTCGTCTCGTGTGAACTCAGTCTGCTGCCCGAAAGCTATCTGGCTGCAAATAAATTACAAATACTGATCAGCAGCCTATGGCTCTCGTATCCATGTCCTGATCAATGACTGAGCAACCATGGTAACCAGAGTACCCTGCTCTGTCTGTCCTTACCCCTCAAGGCCCAAATCGGAGAAACCCTAAATCAAGTCTGTGACCACAACTCGGTGGCAAGCTAAAGTCCCTCCGGACTTCCTGCTAAGTGTATCGGCAACATATTAGTTTTCCCCGGTGATAGTCAATCGTACAGTCACAATCCTTCAGGAACTCCATCCATCTCCTCTGTCGGAGATTAAATTCCTTCTGGGTAAAAATATATATTTGAGACTCTTATGATCAGTGAGAATCTCAAATGTAATACCGAACAGATGCTGCTGCCAAATCTTCAAGGCAAAATAATGGCAGCCAGCCACAAGTCATGTACTGGGTAGTTCTCCTCATGCTCCTTCAACTGCCGAGAAGTAGGAGACTACCCTGCCGTGCTGCATCAAAACAGCGCACAAACCCTGTAGAGATGCGTCGGTATAGAGCTCGAATCCGTCCTCTTCAGAAGGCAAAAACCAAAAATCAGAGCCGACACTAGTCTCCGCTTCAGCTCCTAGAAGCTGGTCTTGTCATCCTTAGTTCAAGTGAACTTCACGCCTTTCCAGGTCAGGCGTGTTAGTGACATAGCTATCCGAGAGAAACCCTCAACGTATCTCCGGAAATATCGGGCCAAACAAAGGAAGTTGCGAGCCTCTTCCATAGACTTCGTCTACTCCCAACGGTAACAACCTCGATCTCCTGTGGAACCACGGTATACTCCTACTGATGACCGTGTGTCTCAAACATCTCACAGAAGACAACCAAAATACGCACTACTGATCTTCACATCTAGACGTTTCAGTCGAAACATCTCTAGAACTATGTAAAGATAGTGTACGTGATACACCTCAGATCAGGAATAAAACACCACATCATCAATAACGATAACGAATTATGATCCAATATCCTAGGGATACCCAAATCATCTAGTCCATGAAAACATCTAAGGCTCCGCAAGCCCTAATGGTAAAACCAATACACATAATGTCCGTATCACAGACATTCCCAATCCATAAGATCCTCGACAATAAATCTGAAATATGATCACCAACGATATAAATCATCTAAGCATAGATCCTCCAGTGTGAGAGCAACGCTCCATCACAGAAAATACCACATATGTGGGAGCAACGCTCTACCACAAGAAATCCTCAATATGTAGGAGTAACACTCCACTACAAATAATCTATAACATGTATCTGCAATAGATATGGGAGCAATGCTCCGCTACAAGCAATCCGAAATATGTATATGTGGGAACTCCGCTCCACCACAAGCAATCCATAAGTGTCCAAGGCACCTTACTATCCAACTAGAGACTGCACGAGATCACTCAACCACAGATCAATGTGAGTAGCCTAGGGTATAACAACCTAGTAAGCAAATCAAATCCGTAGTCAACTCTATCATCATCCTAGTGGATCGGTCACCCACTAATAGAAGAATTAATTGACAGGGTTATACAACCAATAACATAATGTAGACACTCAGCATTCTACATTCAACATAGGTAGAATTATCATGATACTACCAACAAGATACCTGACATACGTGCACACACAACATAGGTATGATCGACATAATCATCCAATTAGTACATACCAAACACACTCATAGCACAGGTATAAATCAGTGTGATACTTCCAACAATACCTACCGAACCCGTGTGCATATATCAACATAGGTATAATCGACAATACCCCTCAAACAACCTCACCTGGCATATATACACCTATGCCAAGAATATAATCAACGTAATACTTCCAACAAAGCCTAATAGACACAAGGGCATCCACAAATCAAATATAATAAACAAGATACCTCAAATATTACACCGAACGCATCTGCACATATCGCAACTCATATTAGATCGATAAGATACATCCAATAAAACACTTAAACATATGTGCACATTCCACAACATAGTTTTTAATTGACAAATACCTCCAATAAACAATCAGACATGTATGTCTAACCACTCGGGTATAATCTACTAGAAACCCACAATAATCATATGTATAAAGGTATACGACCCAAAAGATAAAGTCAGAATTCAAGAACATCAAGACACTCTCATTTTTTTATCCTCAAAAATATCAGCCCACATAATATCAGATGAATAAGTCTCTACTTCCCATGAGAGCAAGTTAACATTCGAAATATCAAATCATTATTTATCAACATAGTCCAATCAGAGGAAGTAAACATCAATTTTATCATCCTGTTAACTAACCACAACTAACCAGATTTATTAAATCTCATAGGCACTCTAAACCATAAACTCTCTAGCACCCGATTTATAATCTGATCACCAACTATAAACATCAAACCTGTGAATATCATACATGACACTCACTATGTCACCATCAACAACAACCCAAATAATAGATCATCAAAATAGTTATCCACTAATAGATCATCAAACAACCACATAACATTTACTCTCATAAATCATTAGAAATCAACACATCACAATATCTGATCTCCCAATATCCCTCAACCTCAAATCATTCTCAACAATGATCAAACATGATAACTCTCCAATGACCAATTTTCATCGTATCGGATACCCTAATATCCAAAAGATACGAGTATAAAAACTCTACTGGCTAAGTCCACAGGAATATATAGGTATCATCCATTACCCAGCTTACAATAGCAGAGGCTGATATGTGCCTCCATCTCCTAATAGTAGTAACAAAAGTTAAAACTACTGATGGTATGATATGAAAAATCACCAGAGACTATAATCCTTGATCTCTATTAGGGTCGACCAAGGTCAGTGGCTAACCCATCACATATAATATGGCTACAACAACTAGACAGGTAATAAAGATAAGGTGCTAATAGATGTCCTAACTATCATAAAATAAACATCATACCTATTTGCCATCTGGAGATGTTCCGTCGCTGTCCAGTCCTCAACTTTTGACCTCAAAATTTCGAACGAGAATATCGCCGGAAATCCAAATAAATCCGAAACGGAAATCCGAAACATAACCATATCGAAAATCCGAAAATGCCCAGTTTGACTCGCAAACCTGGCTAACCCAAAAAACCAGAATACCAATAACAGGTATCCGATAAATCTCCAGAACACCAAAAATAAGTATCATAACCTGCTCTGATACCAATAAATTGGTATCAGATAAATCTCAAAAATCCATAATACAAAAATCCAACAAGTATCGCCAAACTTGGCGCTCTGATACCAAGTAAATAAATTGGTATCAGGTTATCCAAAACATCCAACATACGAAAACAAAAGATCGTATACCTGGGCTCTGATACCTCTAAATTGTCACGCCCCAGAGAAGTCCCTGTCCGAGAAAATTTCGGCAGCATCTCCCCTGTACGGTGGACAATCTGAAACTTTTCTACATCCTCATATACCTCAGCTACAGGCGGCTGGAATAATAACAATAAATAAAATCAATCACCACGCAGTTTATATAGATATTCAGCCTCTGGCTGTCACAACCACGCAGTTAATAATAGTAATATCACAATACTACACTAACTCGAAATCCACCCTACTCCACTACACTCGTAAAACTCAAATCCGACGAAACTCACCTCTTCTGCCGTCCAGGCAGGCATGTAGTAAAAACATATCGAATAGAACATCCATCATTATCAAAAGAAAAACATACGATGTCCAAGTATCCAAATAACCAAGTACACACATAAGCAAATAAAAACCAAACCAAATGGTAAATAAATCCTCGAGGTCTGCAGGGATCTAGCACTACGTGCAGTGAGGACTAGCGACTGGAACTCCCTCCGGACAACATCAACCTGAAAATAACAACAATGGAGGCGGGGTGAGTCCAACACTCAGCAGATACAATTGATATGCAAAGTAAAGAAATAGCACCTAGCACTAATCATGCGTACAGTCTCCTGATAAAAATAAAGATAAATGCAAACCGAAGTAGACAGGAGATAACCAGGACCAGGTATATGGACAAACAGTCCGAAAGGTATAGAAGCCTGGATGCATGTCAAACATAGGTATCAAAACATGCTGCATATAAATGCAGCAAACACAATCACAAACAATAAATGCATCATGCACATGATTTCAATGTCATGGTCACCCCAGACAACCAACTCACAACAAAAGTGGGACCGAGTGGGTAGGGGTGTAAATGCACTCTGCATCACTACCCCGATGAGTGACCGAGTGGGCGGGATGCTCGGAGTACACACGTACTCCTACCCCAAATCATAAATGGGGAGCGCAATGCTCTCATCTCAACTCCCGCTACGGGAGGGATCTCTAACGTGCTACACACTGCGTCACACTACCCATGAGCGGACCAACTGAGCACAGGAAGAGCCAAACTGACGTGCTACCACGCTGTGTCAGGCTACCCATGAGCGTCACAATGGAGCACCGAACAATGATGAAAACTGGCAAAGTGCTCAACAATAATGGAGCAATCTATCGCACAGCATGGGATCATGCAAATGGTGCATGTCACTAAGCATGGTAATATACTAAACCAACCTCTGGACATATAACAATGGGCACCATAGTGAATAAATCATATCAAGGTATACTGATCAAATAAGGTATCAAACCTAGGTCCTGACATGGTAAAACATGGTTATATCACTACCCATGAGCATGAAAAATCAGGTACGAGATCAATACGAGATGCAAACAAACAACCAATCAAACAGGTAACATGTATTGGGCAGTGATTAACCGAAACAAATAAGAAACATAATTAACACACCATGTTAATTTCATTACTAAGCATATCAAAGACAATAAGTCAAAAGTACCCACCTCCGATAAGAAAAGTCCAAATCTGACTCCGAGATACCCGTCTCGCGTCAAAGTCCTGTGTCACCAATATATATACATTTTTATTTAGCTACAACTCATATCAATAGCCAAATAAAAATCTCTAACACTAAATTAGGGCAAAACCCTAATCATATAGCATTAATCCTACCAAAATTAAATCCAACGATTATTTAGGGTTAATTGCTTTAACCCTAATCATACCATTAATTTAATTCCAAACCTAATCCATTTCACCTTCCAAATTAGAACTTGCTACTAACCTAGTCAACCTGAACTCAATAAAAATTTGAGTCTAATCTCATTCCTAACCTTTCCTTCAAATCAGTACACACTACAACATAATAAACAATTACACTACACCTTACCTCAATTCTCACAGCCCCCTTTTGATGCTAGAAATTTGTTGCCGAAGTCACAGCGAAGTTGCTGCCAGGAAACTTGTGGCTTCCTCGAATCAGCAGTTCCTTCTTCGGCGGCTGGTTCCAGCGGCTGTTGAATACTGGCTAGGGCTACACTGGCAATAACAACAAGAAGAACTGAGGAAGAACATGAACTGAAAATCAATAACCAAAAATCATACCATAACCCTAATCCCACACCCCACCTCAACTAGGGTTTCCTGTGGCCAGCGGCGCTGTGCCGAGATGTGGCAGAGAGGAAGAAGCAATAACTTGAATCCTTGCTTCTGGCCGAAAACAACCCGAGCAAAACCTAGGGCACAGTGAGAATCAGAGAGGGCGTCGACAGCATCAGTAAGGAATTCGAGCAAAGGAGGTGTCGGCACCACTTCAATAAGTAAGCAGTGGCTAGGGCACAGGTGGTCGGCGGTGCTGAGTGAGTCTAGGGCAGAGGATGGGACGCCGACACTGCTCGGCGTCGGTGGAGATGCTAGGCTCGGCGGCGGCGCTAGGGCAAAGGCGACAACGGCACTAGGGCAGATCTGGTGGCCGGTACAGAGGAGGTGGCCGGCGTCGCTGCCAAGAGGAGAAAGAGCTCGGCACTGGAAGGCGAAGTGGAGAAGAAGAAGGAAAATAAAAGGAGAAGAGAAGAACTACCTCGAGCAGTTAGGGCAGGGGGAGACGGCGTCGGGCGAAGAAGAAGAGAGCGGCTCGGGTGTGCGAGGAAGAGAAACGGAGGAAATAAGGAAAAAGAGAAAACAAAATAAATAAGAAAAAGGAATTTAAGAAATAAACATTTCCTCGCTTACATGGGTAATCCAAACAGGCTTTTCCCGGCCCTTTCTTTTATCCCCGTTAACTCGTCCATTCGAGCTCTGAAAAATTCCCGGAAAATTCCAAAAATTCTGAAAAATTACTTTATTAATATTCGCCTATTTTCCGGTATTTTACAAAGTTTATAGGTGCAGATTTTAATTAAGCCTATAGTGCATATTTCAATCAAGCTTATAGTGCAGATTTTTATGTAAGCTTATAGTGCAGATTTTAATTAAGCTTGTAGTGCAGATTTCTTAGAGCTTAAAATGTAGATTTCTTTAGAGCTTGTAGTGCAGATTATTTTAAGAGCTTATGGTGCAGATTTCTTTAAAGTTTATAGTGCAGATTTTTGGTGGAACTTATAATGCAGTTTTTAAAGAAAAAGATTATAGTGCAGTTTGGTTAAGTATTATAGTGCAGAATTTATGTTTGCATAGTATGCAGAAATAGTGTAGCATAGAATGCATAATCTTGATTAGAATAGTATGCAGAATTTTGATTAGCATAGTATGTAGATTTTTGTTTATGCATTTCAAAGTTAGAATTTGTTTAAACATTTCAGTTTTTAATGAAGCATTCTTTTATTAGAAGTATTAACAAGTATAAGAAAGATAAAGAAAAGAAAGAAAATGGTCAAGGCCTTAAATAGATCCCAAAGTCAAGACTTTAGGGATTTTGGCACACAAGGTGCTCGTTAAAATGCCGAGGCATTATATATTAGAAGTATTAAAAGATAACAAGTATTTTACTTTTATCAGTGGCACTGTACTGGACTCTCAGTTGTCCTTGGGTTGGGCTCCCATAGTCGTCCCTAGGTTTAGATAACATAGTATGCAGGACTCTCAGTTGTCCTTGGGCTGGACTCCCATAGTCGTCCCTAGGTTTAGATAACCTAGTAAACCCTACTAGATTCGGGACCAGCTATCTCGGGTCTAGTTAGGAATGCGCGAATAGCAAGTACAGTTGCTGGGCCCAAAAAGAAAGTTGATTATTATTTTGAAGTATTAAAGTATAAGTTTTCAAACAAAAGAAATAAGCTTCACATAAGTTTAAAATTCAGTAAGTTTAGCTTTCTTATATACTGACATGTTGTTTAGATTTGCTTACATGTTTAGTATTTCAGTATGCTATGTTTCGTTTGCTATTAGATGAGCATTCAGTTTCTAGATTTCTTTCAGCTTACATGCATACTCGAGTTTTGTGAGTTAGATAGCGCTGACTAAGCAATTTTTCTTATAGATGCATTTCCTCTTACTGCAGATAAAGGAAAGGAAAAGTTATAGCAAAGGAAGGCGACAAGGAGGTGCGGATGGATGTGTGATGCCTGGACTATAGAAGCCTTGGGATTTAGCATAAGAATTTATTAACAAAGAGTTGAGTAGAATGTATTAGATGAGTCATTTAGTCTTCCGCTGCTAGTTAATTGTATGTTTTGAGTTCTCCGAGAGTTTTAAGAATTTCTATCAACATGTGAACAAGGATAGTTAAGTAAAGTTAGTAGTCCAGTAGCCCTCCGCCCTCACAGACCAGTAGTGAGGAGGGTGGGGTGTTACACATAGAAAACCTACAGAGGTTGGGATTCCCACTTGGCCAAGAGATAACCACTGACTTGGTCTTGCAATCTTTGCTAGAGAGCTACAATTAATTCGTCATGAACTACAACATGAATGAAATTGATAAGCCACTGCCCGAGCTGCTAAGCTTGTTGAGAACTGCTGAGCTAAACCTTAAGAAGGTAAAGCCCAACTCCATTTTGATGGTGCAAAAGGGCAAAGGCAAGGGCAAGCCTAAAGGTAAGGGAAAGTCTCAAGCCAAGGGCAAAGGCAAGGCACTGAAACCCAAAGGAGGGGTTGCCAAGGATGCTACCTGCTTCCACTGCGGTCAGACCGGGCACTGGAAGAGGAACTACAAAGTTTACCTGGAAGATCTTAAGAAGAAGCGAAGTGAGACTTCTACTTCAGGTATATATGTTATAGAAGTTAATCTCTCTATTTCTTCATCATGGGTATTAGATACCGGATGTGCTTCTCACATTTGTACTAATGTGCAGGCGTTGAGAAATAGCAGGGTATTGACGAAGGGCGAGGTGGACCTACGAGTAGGCAATGGAGCATGGGTTGTTGTTGTTGCTGTAGGGACTTACTATCTATCTCTGCCCTCTGGGCTTGTACTAGAATTAGATGAATGTTGTTATGTGCTTGCTCTTACTAAGAACATTATTTCAGTTTCTTGTTTGGATAAGAAAGGCTTCTCGTTTATCATAAAGAACAAATGTTGTTCCGTCTATTTAAACGATATGTTCTATTGTAGTGCACCTCTGATGAACGGACTCTATATTCTAGACTTAGAGAACCCCATCTATAACATAAATACCAAAAGGTTCAAATCAAATGAAATGAACCAAACCTATCTCTAGCATTGTCGCTTAGGTCATATAAATGATAAATGCTTATCCCAGCTCCATAAAGATAGTTTGCTGGACTCATTTGATTTCGAATCATATGAGACATGCTAGTCATGCCTACTGGGTAAGATGACCAAGACTCCCTTTAGTGGACATAGCGAAAGAGCGACTGACTTGTTAGGACTTATACATAGTGATGTATGTGGCCCTTTTAATGTCACTGCCAGAGGTGCTTATAGGTACTTCATTACATTTACTGATGATTTCAGTAGGTATGGTTATGTGTATCTGATGACACATAAGCCAGAATCCTTTGAAAAGTTCAAAAAATTCAAGAATGAAGTGCAAAACCAGCTTGGCAAGAGTATTAAGATACTTCGATCAGATCGAGGTGGTGAATACCTTAGCCATGAGTTTCATGACTATCTAACCGAGTGTGGGATTCTATCCCAACTCACTCCTCCTGGAACACCACAGTGGAATGGTGTATCCAAAAGGAGGAATTGTACCCTATTAGATATGGTACGGTCTATGATGAGTCACACAGATCTTCCTATATCTCTTTGGGGCTATGCTCTAGACACAGTAGCCTTCATACTCAACCGTGTTCCATCCAAGGCTGTGATAAAGACACCATATAGGATATGGACTGGGAGAGATGCGCAGGTGTCTTTTATGAGGATTTGGGGTTGTGAGGCTTACGTTCGACGTCAAGTCTCGAACAAACTGGGACCTAAATCCGATAAGTGTTATTTTATAGGATATCCCAAGGAAACGAAGGGATATTACTTCTACATTCCTAGTCAACACAAAGTAGTTGTGGCTAAGACTGGGGTTTTTCTAGAAAGGGACTTTGTTTCTAGAAAAACTAGTGTGAGTATGTTCAATCTTGAAGAAGTCCAAGATATGGACAATAGCACTGAAGCCTTGATGGAAGTTGAACTAGAACCACAAAGTGTTGTGGATGATGAGATTGTTCCACAAGGAGTTGAGGAACAACAACCAGTTCAAGTAGACATATTTCTTCGCAGGTCTGATAGGGTACGTTGTCAGCCTGAGAGATACTCATTTCTCTTGTCTAACCATGATGACGTTATGCTCGTTGAGAATGAGCCTATCTCCTATCAGGAGGCTGTGATGAGACCAGATTCTGAGAAGTGGCTAGAGGCCATGAGATCCGAGATGCAATCCATGTACACCAACCAAGTATGGACTTTGGTTGATCCACCTGAAGGGGTCAAACCCATTAGGTGTAAGTAGGTCTTTAAAAGAAAGATTGACATGGATGGACTTATATATAAGGGTCGTCTGGTAGCTAAAGGTTTCAAACAAATTCATGGTATTGACTATGATGAAACCTTTTCTCCAGTAGTGATGTTTAAGTCCATTCGGATCATGCTTGCTATTGTAGCATACCATGATTATGAGATCTGGCAGATGGATGTCAAAACCATGTTTCTGAATGGAAACTTGCTCGAGGATGTGTACATGACATAACCTGAGAGTTTTATAGATCCACAGCATACTGGCAGAGTATGCAAGCTGCATAAGTCCATTTATGGACTGAAGCAAGCTTCTCGGAGCTGGAATCTTCGATTCGATGATGCGATCAAACAGTTTGGTTTCATCAATAATAAAGATGAGCCCTGTGTCTATAAGAAGGTTGTTGAGAACATAGTTGTCTTCCTTGTATTGTATGTGGATGACATACTACTCATTGGGAATGACATTCCTTTGCTGCAGTCTGTCAAGACTTGGCTG